>NC_069657.1:341759173-341864173 GCF_027244095.1 Hemicordylus capensis
TGCTCAATGTGGTTTGAGACCTAGAGATTTTAGCAATGTACATATAGGCATTAGAGGACTGGATAGACTGAGAAACTGAGGCTAAACAACCCTGGTTACCTGTTGTCACATTGCGATGTTGGTGGATTTCTTTTACCACTGGGACTGTTGAGCAAAACATGAAGAGCAAATTAATTTGCATCCAAAAGGTCAATTTTAGCATTTAAAATATCAAACATGTTATTAGAATGTTAACGCTATTAACTGTACACATATTAGTTCTACATCCGTTTGTCTTTTGAAAATGCTTGTAGAGAATATCACAGAGTTTTTTCTTTGTAATGTTGAACTAATGAAATAATGTTGTAAAAAGGAAGCTGAAAGGGAAAGTCAGGAGGGTCAAATCACTTCAGAAAGCATGGAACTTATTTAAAACCACAATAATAGAAGCTCAGTTGGAAAGTATACCAAGAAGGAGGAAAGGTACCACTAAGTTCAGGAGGATGCCAGCATAGCTAACAAGTAGAATCTATAAAAAGGAAGAAGTCTTCCTTCAGAAAATGAAGTCCTGCCCAAATGAAAAGAACAGAAAGGAACATACATTTTGGCAAAAGAAAGCAAGGAGACCAGCAAGGAATGCAAAAACAGAGTCTGAGGAAGATAGGAAGCTGAGGAAGCTGCCATATACTGAGTCAGTCCATCTAGTTCAGTATTGTCTATATAGATTGGCAGCGGCTTCTCCAAGGTTGCAGGCAGGAATCGCTCTCAGCCCTATCTTGGAGATTCCAAGGAAGGAACTTGGAACTTAAATGCTCTTCCCAGAGCGACTCCATCCTCTAAGGGGAATATCTTACAGTGCTCACACTTCTAGTCTCCCTTTCATATGTAACCACATGCACCAGCTACTTCCAGCCACTTCCGGCCGAAGAGCAAGTGGGGCAGCAGGGAAGTACACTGCTGCCCCGTAGGACTTGGGAAATACTGGGCGTTGGTGGGGGGAAAGCAGAGGGAAGGGTAAGTGCACCCTCACCTGCCCTTAAAGTGCGCCCGCCCCTCCATTGAGCCACACGCATGTGGTTCTGTGTACATCCCTAATCAGAGGCAAAAAACCTGCCAGGTAGGCAGTTGGTCCCTTAGGTGATGAGGATGTGAAAGGGATTATTAAGGCAGATATTCTCTGCAAAGAGATTGCAGAGAAGCTGAATGAATTCTTTGCATCTGTCTTTAAAAAAAAAAAAAATTATTCAGTTTTTCCACAACACAAAAAGGAAAGCACAAATAAAACAAACAAACAGACAGACAAGAAAAGGAAAAAGAGCACATAAGGACTTCCATCTCAAGAGCACATAAGGACTTCCATCTCAGTTCTTTGCATCTGTCTTCATGGCAGAGGATACTGACTATATACCCACTCCAGAACTGAGCCTCTCAGGTTTGGCGGCTGAAGAACTGGGCCAGTTTGAGGTGATGAGAGAGGATGTCTCCTGCTAACTGAGCAAAGAGGCACCTTTTAAAAGTGATGATTCTCTTGACTGAGGAGAGGGAGATCAATTGGCCCCATCGAACCCCAAGACAGAATCCCTCCAGTGGCTGTTGCTGGTGTCTATCTTATGATTCATTTTAGATTGTGAGACCTTTGGGGAGAGGGATCCATCTTTATTTATTATATTTCTATATGTAAACTGCTTTGGGAACTTTTGGTGAAAAGTAATATATAAATATTCATAGCAGTAGTAGTATATTCTGAACTGTCTTGAAAAACTAAAAATAAACATATCACCAGGGCCAGATGGCATCCAGATGGCAAGAGTTCTGAAGGAACTCAAATGTGAAATTCCTGGTCTCCTAGTAAAAATATGTAACTTGTCCCTATGATCGGGCACTGTACTAGAAGACTGGAAAGTAGCCAACGTAACTCTGATTTTCAAAAGGGGATCCAGGGGGATCCAAGAAACTACAGGCCAGATAACTTAACTTCTGTGCTGGGTAAATTGATGGAAAGCATACTTAAGGACAAAACATACTGAGGCTCTTCACATGAGCAGTGTGGAGAGCCTATGAGGGTCTCAGACGATCAGGCAGCTAGCCCTGGGCAACCGGATCAGCCACCCACATGATTACTGGCTCCGTCATGGAGCTGGTAGGGGTGGCAGTGATCGGGGACCACCAGGTTCCAGAAGTCCCAGCATGCCCCATGTGAATGCACATGGTATTCTGGGGAGACCCCTGTGCCAGGAGGCTTGTCAGGAGCGCTGTGGCAACTCACAATTTTAAAAATGGGGTTAGCGGAGAGTGCGCTCCGCTAACCTCGTTTCAGGGGAGGGGCACTTAGGGAGGTTTGCTGCTGGTAGCTGGGCAGCTCTCGTTGCAGCACATGGCCAGGAAAAACTGGGCTAGACTCCCTTAACCCAGTTTTTCCTGGTTGTGGGAATAGCCTCACTGTATTGTGAAACATACAGAAGAACAAGCTTTGCTTAAGGAGAACCATTATGGCTTCTGCAAGGGCAAGTCTTGCCTTTACATTAGATCCAGGGGTCATCCCATAAAACTTATGGCCAGGAATTTCGGACCAACAAAAGGAAGTACCTTTTCACACAGCGCATAATTAATCTATGGAATTCTCTGCCACAGGATGTGGTGATGGCCACTAGCTTGGATTGCTCTTATTTATTTATTTATTTATTTATTTATTTATACTGCCCCTCCAAAAATGGCTCAGGGTGGTTTACAACAAACAAAAACAATTAAAATCAACAGTTAGAATCAAAACTAAATCAGTTAAACAATTAAAATCATTTAAACATTAAAATCATTAACATTAACATCATTTAAAACCAACATTAAAAATTTAAACCATGAATCTAATTAAAAGCATTGGTGAATAAATGCATCTTCAGTGCCTCTTTAAAAGTTGTCAGAGATGGGGAAGCAATTATTTCAAAAGGGAGCACGTTCCAAAGTCCATGGGCAGCAACAGAGAAGGCTCGTTCCTGAGTAGCCACCAAGTGAGATGGTGGCAACTGCAAGTGAACCTCTCTAGATGATCTCAACAGGCAGTGGAGCTCATGATGAAGAAGATGTTCTCTTAAATACCCAGGGCCTAAGCTGTTTAGGGATTTATGGGTAATAACCAGCACTTTGTATTTTGCCTGGAAACATATCAGCAGCCAGTGTAATTCTTTCAACACAGGAGTGATATGGTCTCACCTAGCTGATCCAGAGACCAACCTGGCCACCACATTCTGGACCAACTGCAGTTTCCGGACTATGTACAAAAGCAGCCCCACATAGAGCGCATTGCAGCAATCCAGCCTAGAGGTTACCAGCAGATGTACAACCGTTTTGAGGTCGTTCATCTCAAGAGACGGACGCAGCTGGTGTATCAGCCATCGCTGATAAAAAAACACCTCTGGCCACCGTCTCAACCTGGGACACTGGGGTGAGGTTCGGATCCAGAAGCACCCCCAGACTGCGTACCTGTTCCTTCTGGGGGAACGTGACCCCATCCAGAAGTGGCAGATCAGTATAGTCTCCTGAGTTCTGACCCTGTACAATAAGTACCTTCATCTTATCTGGATCCAGCCTGTTTGTTATCCCTCATCCAGCCCATTACTGTCTTCAAGCAGGCATTTAGGGAGGTTATGCCTTCTCTTGATGAGGCTGACATGGAGAAGAAGATTTGGGTGTCATCAGCATACTGATAACACCCTGCACCAATCTCCTGATGATCTCTCCCAGTGGTTTCATGTAGATGTTATCAACACTGGAGACAACGTGGAAACCCGAGGGATACCATACAAAAGTTCAGATTTAGAAGAATAACAGTCTCCAAGGGACACCATCTGGAATCTGCCCATGAGGTAGCAGCAGAACCACTGCAAAGCAGTGCCTCCCACTTCCAATCCCATCAGACGTTCCAGAAGGATACTATGGTCAATAGTATCAAGAGCTGCCGAGAGGTCCAAAAGGACCCTCAGAGTCACACTCCCTCTGTCAATTCCCAATTGAAGATAATCCATCCATCAGGTTGACCAAGGTAGTCTCCACCCCATAGCCCACCCAAAAGCCAGTCTGAAATGAGTCTAGATGATCAGTTTCCTCCAAGATTGTCTGGAGCTGGGAGGCCAGCACCTTCTCAATCACCTTGCCCAGCCATGGAAGGTTGGAAACTGGCTTGTAATTGCTTAACTCTGAGGGATCCAAGGCAAACTTCTTCAGAAGCGGTCCAATGATTGCCTCCTTCAGACACGGAGACATCCTGCCCTCCCTCAGAGAAGCATTTATCATCTCTACCAGGCCCTCTACAACAGTCTCCCTGCCAGACAGTATAAGCCATGTTGGGCAAGGATCAAGAGGACAGGTGGTAGGCTACATCATTCCAAGCAACTTGTCCACATCCTCAGGAGTCACAAACTGAAACTGATCCAGGATTGTTCACAAGACAGTGGTGGATAGTCTCAATAGCTGTCCCTGCTTCTTTCAGTAGCTGACCAAATAGGGCCTTCAAAATTCACCAGCAGATGTTGTTGCTTTTTTTTTTTACTAGATTGTGTTAAGCAGACATCAGACTCTGTAACAATTGTGGAATTTGAATATGTTGGCCCGAATACGGGAGATTTTGTCCACAAAAAAAGTCATTAAAAACATCACAGCAAGTAATTGTTGGTTCCAAGAACCGATTCGGGGGGGAAGGAGTGCACGTTAGGCCCTTCATAATCCTGAACAACTCTGCCAGACGTGAACTTGCGAACGCGATATGAGAGGAAAAGAATCACTTCTTTGCCACACGTATCGCCTGAGCATAGATCTTCAAATGCACAAGTGTAACTGCCTACCTTCACAACACTTTTGGGGGTGGGGCTGGCTGTCCCATATGCAGCCCCGGCAGACTGGAAATGCTGGTACTGCCTTGCACAACATATCAACCACTCTGTAGTGATGCCATAGATACAATCTGCTGGGCATTCATTGACATAGCTGGTAGTTATGACAGACTAACTTTTTTTGTGGTTGTTACCGGTTGCCACAAACACTACCAAATTCTACATACCATAGAAGCACCATTCAGCCTCCCTAGAGATAATTTCATTTTATGCTAGATGGTCCCCTCTGGCCCATCTAGCTAATAACTGAGGACCATTCTCTCTCTCTCTCTCTCTCTCTCTCTCACACACACACACACACAATCTATATACTGTATATAGAATACTTTTGCTATATGAACAGAAGCTCAGTTTAAAAAAGTATGTACATCATCATGTGCACACATAGCACAATAATTTGTTTTTCTGATAGATGTGTAAAAAGATACTAGCTGTCTGATTTGGACAAAAATAACACAATAAATACTTGTGTCACACATAATACGTGATGGTGTACACACTTATATCTATACTGAGATTTTCTCTGTGAAGTGTTCCTGAAATGTCTATCCCAATTCGCATTAAAATGTCTGAACAATATCAGGGTCAGCATCAGTGTGTTTGTGAGTGTGTGTGTGTGTGTGACACACAAAATTTTATATTATATATAACATTTTATAAAGCAAAAGAAGGACTAAAGCTAAAAGGCAAGTGGGTGGATGTTTCCCCTTTATTTTTCCTTGGCAGCTGAGCACCGTAGGGAAAGGAGTTCCAAATGGATGCATTTTCCAACCCTGGTGGTGTCTGGCCACTGAGGCATGAATAGATACTCTTCTTTCAGAGCCACAGCAGCAGTGGCTCTGCAGGAGGAGTATATCCACTGCTGTCCACCACTATCAGTAAGCCCCCTCCACTGCACCCTCATTTCCCAGGCCAGAGTGGGCAGCAACAGCAGCAGGAGACATCCCTGGGCCTCAGGGATTGTCTGGGTGGGCCCTCCAATAGGTGTGGGCTCATGGTCTGGTTCCAGTGTTGCTGACCCCTGACATCACCCATGAATTTTGGTGCAGGACGAACAAGTCTATTGATACAATGGGCATAAAACTGGTATGTTTTAGTCATAGCAAACTTAGTTCTGGAGGACTTCGATTTCATTGCTCTGTAGGTAATTTACATAAGATCTGATAACCCCAATTTAACATATGAATCCATATTAATTTAGCACATGAAGATTATTGTGGCTCTTCCAGACACTATAAAGAAATTCCCATGAAACTTTAATATTTTGATGTATGGTGTGTGATGTTGTACAGTATATACTTCCATATTTTACCTTTCGCCTTTTCTTCTTTCACATGTGTTTTCTCCACTGTTTTTCCTATGTGTAGATTATGAGGGGAAAAAACAATTAATAATAAGAAGCTGTAAGTCAGCTAAAGTACAGCAATGGCACCTTCCTAGCATTGGAAAAATAAATTAAAACAATGATCTTGTGCATGACTTCTAAAAAGCAGGATATCTGCCCCTTACCTCCCCTTTCCTTCTCAGCCTTTTCTGCTTTCTTCTTGTCTAGAAAGATTGTCAAGGCATCATGATTACATTTTTGCAGCCTGAAATATCATGATTACATTTTTGCAGCCTGAAATATCTGAACGTACACTTTTCAAAATACATGGATTCTCTTAGTGAGCAGCTGTAAAGCTGAACGTGCCTGAGACAGCACAGTCACTATATCCATACCAGCATAGGCACTTCTATCAAGCATTATCCTAAAAGTCTTGATATACACATCTGTCCATTTTCAGCATCCCTTTCTCAAACCTCCTAGAATAGAGTCAATCAGCTGTGACTTCACACAAGGAGACAGATTGAAATTAACTAAGGTGCAGTGCTGGAGGCGTCTGTGCCATTTCAATATTCCCTGCTGAGAACAGCAGCAACGATCTGGCAGACTGCCTTAGAACTGTCCTTTTTTTATTTCACCCCGTCTGATCCAGTTTACTGTAATGCAAATTTGTTCATTGTCATCTAGCACACGAGCTATCTGCTCCACTGCGAGCAGGCTGGCTCTAGTCATCCCAACCAAGATCATCTCTCTTCCCAGCATTTATAGCCCAATGCTATGCATATGAACTCAGAAATAAATCTCACTAAGTCAAGGAGACTTATTTCCTAGTAAGTGACTTAGGATTGCTCCCTTGAAAACAAAATGAGTGGTGGGCATAAAATATTTGACACATCCGTCAGAGAACCAAATCCCTCAGTGGGACACATTTAACCAGTTTTCATGGAGCTTGGTGGATATGCCAGTTTATGAGCTGAAGATCTGTGTAAGTAGGCTCTGTTTTCATGGTCAATTATTCTGCTGCTAAATATTTTAGGGGGGGGAAATATGTTTACCTGGTACTGTAATTTCAGTTGAAGGTTCTTCAGGTTAAAAAAAAAAGAATAAAGGGAAGGAGGAAAGTAAGCATTAAATCTTGATAACAACATATCTTATCAGCATCAATAATCTTTTATCAGGTTTTCAATAATCTTTTATATGATGATACTAGTAGATGAGGCAAAGTCACACTGCCAGGAAAGTTCAAGAAATGAAATCCGGCAAGGGGGCGGGAGGGGTGGCGCTCTAATATCATGTGCACAGAAACAGTGATATTGGAGTACTTGACCTACCCCACCCGGTGGGGGGAAGCAGACTGCATGGGGAGAATAGCTATTTAAACTTTAAACCTCCTGCATCAGCTGAGAAGCAGGGAGAGTGGCTATTTACATTTTAAACCCTCCACACATCAGCTTAGTTGTGGGGGGAGGCATAACATTTAAAAAGACACTCTTCCTGCTTCTCAGCTGATGTGTGGGAAGGTTTAAAGAAGTGACACGGGGCAAGAGTGGATGGAACAGCTTGCACCTCCTGCACCACTTGCACCAATCTTCCCATGCAATCATAGTAAATTTGCATCTGAGAAAAAAGTGCTTCTCTGGGCTTGACGTCATTTTGGAATTATTGATCTGACCACTGAGTGTTAACAATCTGTTGGGAACAATAACACTTAAAATATGATGATTATATTTGGAATTTCTTCTAAAAAGACATTTAAACTCTTCTCCAGTATATTCTGGTGTAAAAAGCAGTGCATTCAGCTAATTTAAGTGGCAGGATTGTTCATGCAAAATTTGGTATCTGTAGGCACAATGGGGAGGCAACCTGCCTGGAGAGCAGGAAGCTGTTGGTTCGAATCCCCGCTGGTGTGTTTCCCAGTCTATAGGAAACACCTATATCGGGCAGCAGCAATATAGGAAGGTGCTGAAAGGCATCATCTCACACTGTGTGGGAGATGGCAATGATAAACCCCTCCTGTATTCTACCAAGAAAACCATGTGGCTCTGTGGTTGCCAGGAGTCGACACCGACTCGACGGCACAAACTTTCCTTTTCCTAGGTAATCAGGTAATATGATATTCATACTTTATTCTAAAACATACCCACCAAAATTATTTAAACCTTTCAGTGAACATATTCTGGTGTACAAAAATAGTGCATTCAGCTAATTTCAGTGGCTGAAATTTCAGTGGTTGTGTATTCAAAATTTAGTATCTGTAGGTTGGGACATATAACTATATGTATGTATGTATGTATGTATGTATGTACTGTATGTATTTGATTTCTATACTGCCCTTCAAAAAATGGCTCAGGGCAATTTACACAGAGAAATAATAAATAAATAAGATGGATCCCTGTCCCCAAAGGGCTCACAGTCTAAAAAGAAACACAAGATAGACCACCAGCAACAGTCACTGGAGGTACTGTGCTGGGGGTGGATAGGTCCATATGACATTGGGACATATGACTTTATTTTTCACCAACCAACCAACCAACCACTTCTTCAAAATATATAAAAGATAACAATCTGGAAATAAATGCACTATTGTTGGCCTGTGCATAGAAATATCATATTTGAAAGGCAAGCCATTGGAATGATTACAACCTAACACACAGTTAGTTCAATGAATCTCAGCCATGGTGGCTCAGCAGTGTGGGCAAATTAATTTCAACAACCTGCCCTTCCCCAGGGAGCACACTTGTACAGCCCTCAGGGACATTTTTAGGGGATACAGCAGGCTTCCAGGGGAATGGGAGCATGTTAAAGTCCCCCCTCCACACATACAGTGTTAGTCTGGAACTCTTCAGAAGCACTCACTGGTGCTTCTCCTGTTGCACCAGTGCTTCATTAGTTAGGATGTCAGCCAGTATGTTTTGAAAAATGCAGATATTGTGCCAGTCAAAACTTTTTAGACAAGCAAAAACTGTATCCAGAATTTCATAATGCATATTTATATGATTTAATTCCTTCAAAAAAAAATTAAATTGTGAAAATGTTAAGCGCAGTTACACACAGAAGTATCTGTGGAATTTCCCAAAGATCTATATTGGCAAGTGATTGCTATATTTAATCTGTTCCTTTCTGGAGCTAGGGGCGCAGAGATGTGACCAAGTATTAGCAAGGGAGTGAAAATAAAAGTGCCAGTATTATCATGCCTTTATACAAATATAGGATGAGAGACATGTGGACCATAGTTCTGGTCAACCCTGTTTCAGAAAAAAGCTATTATAGAACTTGAAAAGGTACAGAAAAATGCAGCCACAATTATCAGTGAGTTTTAGCATTTTCTTAAGAAAAAAGGCATTTTTTAAAAATAGTTAAAGCATTATTCAAACTGGGTACATTACACCCATATACAGGAGAACAGGAGCACGCCAGCTAGTCATGTTCTTGGCAGTCTCTGTAGCCACACTGCTGGCTTTTCTTGGGTACAGTGTTTGTCTGCAGAGGGAAATGCTGTGCCAGGGAGAGTTTCTTTCCATGATTCAAAATGCTGTCTATACCAACAAACTCTGCATTCAGGGAAGCCAGGGGTGTGTTTATCAAATGTGTTGTTGCTGGGTCAGTGGCTAGCCAATGCTTTCCCATTCCCCTGTATCTCTCCCCTGTACACTGTACCCAGTTTGACTAATGCCCAAACAGGGCTATTCTTATTTATTTAATGCATTTATATCCTGCTATTCCTCCAAGGGCCCAGAGTGGTGTACATGGTTATGTTTATCCTCACAACAACCCTATGAGATAGTTTAGGCTGAGAAATAAGTGGTTGGCCCAGAGTCACTCAGTGGACCGGGTCTCACGATCAGTGAGACCCGGTTTGGGGCAGTGAGCGGGAAGAGCGGGCTAAGCCCGCTCTCCCCACTCACGAGCGGGCAGGGAGCCCTGGGTGGCCGGATCGGCTGCCCACATGATATCCGGCTCCGTGACGGAGCCGGTGGGGGGGAGCGGGGGCCACGTGGCCCCCGCAAGCCCCAGTGTGCCCTGCATGAGCATGCAGGGCATACTGGGGAGACCCCTGGAGCCAAGAGGCGGCTTTTCGCCTCCCGGCCGGGGGTCTATTCATGAGTAGGCACAGCACGAAGGCGCTCCACGGCTACTCATGATTCTAAAAAGCAGGTTTGCTGGAGTGCTCGCTCCGCAAACCTGCTTTTTAGCAGGGGTTCTCGAGCGGGTTACCCGCTCAAGAACCACCGGGCTCGGCTGTGAGCCCGGTGGTTCTTACGGTCAACAAAAATCAGGCTAGCAGAGGCTAGCCTGATTTTTGTTGATTGTGAGAATCGCCCCAGTGAGTTTCATGGCTGAATGGGAATTTGAACTCAGGTCTCCCCAGTCCTAAACTAACCTCTACATCACACTGGATCATGACTTTAGGAGCTGTTCAGATGGACAACCTCCACACGTGATTGAAGGATATCCCGATAGCACATTGGGATGTCCTTCAGATGACATCAGAGTGCGGGCTTCTCACAGAGATTCACCACTCTCTTTGTATGTTGGGATGGTGATAGAGTAAACTGACCTCTACTAGCAGCCACCACCACATCTTGCAGCAGTGAATTTCAGAAGCTAAAATAATGCATTCTGTGAAGGATTATTTGTGTTTGTTTGTCTTGAATCTCCTGCCAGTCAGTTTGACTGGATGGCCCTAAGGAAGGAGAAAAACATCTCTCTCTCCACTTCCTCTACATTATGCATAATTTTATAAACCACTCTCATATTTTTTGCTTACTCTTTTTCTGAACTAAAAGGTCCCAGCTGGGCTAACCCTCTGATTATTGTGATTGCCTTTTGTAAAACTTTACTTCCTCAGTTCCTAACCAATCTAGTGGTTAAGAAAGTGATTTGGAGCTCCCTTGCCCAAAGACCCTATAACTGATAGCTTCACTGGGTGGCTTTAGGCAATCCACTGTCTTTCAGCCTCAGTTCCCCTCTATAATATGCAGATCATAATACTGGCATACATTTCTGGGCAGATGTAAGGCATAATGTGATAATGTATGTGAAGTGCTGTTCAATCGTGTGTAAATTTGGAGCGGGGTGCCAGCTTCACATTAGAAGCTGAAACACTGCATGTTACTTGCCCCTTTCACATTGAAGTTAGACAGTGTGGCCTGATTTGGTCCATATTTGCTGTTTGCTGGGAAGGCCTTTGTCTGGATCATCCTTTGTGTTAATTGAGTACAAACTGAACCCATCACTAGCTTGGTGAACCCATCTCTTAGCAATATTCCCAACATCAATAATAGAACTGCTATGCCCATGAGATAACTGTTTCTTTTTAAAAATACAACAAAAACCTTGCCTCTTATGTATTAAGTTATGCATCAAGTAATAACATAACTTCCTTTAAAACAATCAGTATGCATTAACAATTCTTTTAATGTGAATGCAGCTCTGATGTTGCAAAATGATCAATTCCTGCCACAGGCAAGCAATTAAAGATAAATGGAAACAGGACTTTAAAAATACAGTGACTTAATTAATTTGCTTGATTCCTATATGTAGATATTAGATTTCATTAAACTATTGGTTAATATATTCGCATGATCTAGCACAAAGATTACTTCGAGATTATTTATTCAGAGTTAATTAACTATACACTTAATACATCTAAAATTTCTGCATTGTCTAGGAATTTCCATCATGAAGGGACATGATATGATATAGTCGCTATGACATTCAGAACAAGGAAGTGCTGGTGCAGTGAGAAGAATGGACAAATAGCACCTCCAAACTAACTGCACCAGTGCACTGAGGAAGAGGCAATTTTGACAACCTCCCCAAGAAGATTCCTGCCATTCAAAAATATGTATCTGACAGTTGCCAAGCCCTCAGGGACATATTTTTGGATGGAACTGAGGATTTCCTGGAGAAGGGGAGGTCATCAAAAACAGTCTGGAAGTGCTATTGTTTGCTCTTTATTTCTCTGAATGTTCTCTGTATATCTGCCTATCAATCTAGTATAACATTCATGGAATGTTAGTGTAAGGTTAGTTTTGTGAGGCTGTAGTCTTTTCAGTTTTTTATATCTGAGGATGTCATGGCAAATTAAATTTTGAATACAGCCATAAAAATGCTAGCAATTATATATGTGTATTTAAAGCAGGGCTACACAACTTTGGTCCTTCTGCAGATGTTGGCCTACAATTCCCATCATCTCTGACTACTGGCCACTGTGGCTGGGGATGATGGGAGTTGTAGTCCAACAACAGTTGGAGGGTCAAAGTTGTGCAGCCCTGTTTTAAAGGGTGCATGATGACAATGAATGAGCTTCTCCTAGGATATGTCAGAATGTGCTTTTTTCTAAGGCAACAACTTTCTAGAAGCCAAGACTAAATTCTGCAGAGGAAACTGTCAAACTACATGTTAAATTAATAATGATGATGATGATGATGATGTTGATGATGATGATAATGAGTGGTCACACTTCTATTTAAGTCTCGAGACAGTGTAGTGATGTTATGTTACTGTGAAAGAACCAAAGTGGTGGAGGAAAGGGGGGAGGTTGTATGATTTAAAGAATATGGTAGCACTAATGCCTTTGATTGAAAAAGCATGCAAAATGACTGCTGCCACTTGCTGGCTATAATGAAAATGGCACCAGGGAGACAGTTGGTTGATAACCACAGTAATATATATCAGCCATTCTACTAAATAACTTATTTTGCAGTAAACTGTTGTCTGACCATAATAATCCACTAATGGGTGCATGCTGTTTCTTAACACAAGGCCAGGCTGCATGAATCATAAAAAGATATGCTACCAAGAACAGAAACAGCTCATATTTTCTTCTGTCATCTATCCAAAGCCTCTTTTTAATTACATTTGCCTGGCAACATGACCAACTCTTATTATTTTATTAATATTTTCTGTATGGAAATGAGATATGCATTTTATGTAGGCTCTCATAACTGGGAATTGAATAAAGGAATTCTAAATCTAATCCTGTACCATAGGCTGTTTTAATAGTGTGATATTGCATTTATATCCCTTCTTTTGCCAAGGAACCAGTAAGTAAGTTTTATGGCCAAGTACTCTATCTATCTATCTATCTATCTATCTATCTATCTATCTATCTATCTATCTATCTATCAAAAATAACATATTTCTATACCGGCCAAAATTTGCATCTCTGAGCGGTTTACAATTAAAATCATTTAAACATTAAAAACATTAACATTAAAATCATTTTTAAAAGTTGCCAGAGATGGGGAGGCTCATTTCAACATGGAGCGCATGCCAAAGTCCAGGGGCAGTAATGGAGAAGGCCCGTTTCTGAGTAGCCACCAGACAAGCCAGTGGCAACCGTAGATGATCTCCAGATGATCTCAATGAGCAATGAGGTTCATGGTAAAGAAGACGTTCTATTAAATACCCAGTGCTTAAACTGTTTAGTAGGGATGTGCAGAAAACCAAGTAGCTCAGTTCTGTATGAGTCCAGACCAGATCTGAACCAGACCGGGCATGTTTGGTTTTGCCACACACACACACACCCCGAATCCTGCTGGGGTGGTGTTTTATGAGTTTTAAAAAAATAGTTTGAAAAATAATTTTCACTTACTGCTATCCATTCCAGGGGCTTATATTTGGCTGCAGGGGGATCTCCCTTCCCCTGCCGGCCTCCATTATGTGCCAAATAGCCAGTCCAAGCAGTCTTTAGCCTGTTCTGGGCCAGTGGTGGCCATTATAGAGGCCTCCACACATGCCCAATGGGTCTCTGCAATACAGCCATAGAGAGGCCCATTGGGCATGTGCATCGGACTCCAAAATGGCCACCGCCATGGGGCTGAGGCCCAGACTGGGCCAAATACCAACTGAACTGGACAAATGGCACATAATGGAGGCCAGTGGGGGAGGGGAGACTTCTGGAATCCCCCCACCCACAGCCAAAGCTAAGCCCCTGGACCAGGTAGAGGTGAGTTATTTTTATTATCATTATTATTATTATTATTATTATTATTATTATTATTATTATTATGGGGTACCAACTTCTGAACCCCCGCTCCCAAACAGCTGGGGTGTGTGTGTTTCAGTTGATACCAAACCGAACCAGGGGTGGGTTGGGTTCAATATCGATTATATAAAATATTCTGCTGAAAATAGTTAGCAAATTATATTTAATTAATTTGATTATGCAGTTAAAAGAACAAAATAAGGAAGTATCACCACCTCATAAAAGGCAGAATAGCAGAAACAACACTATTGGTATAATTAGAAAGCCAGGTTAGCAAGACTATTTCTGATTACTACAGTTTTGTTTAAAAGAAAAGTTTAGATATCATGCATATGCAATCAATTTGTGAGTGGTATACATCAATACATACTTGTCGTTTCTTTGGACTTGGCTGGAAAGTATAGAAGGAGGAAGAACATCAGAATGGAGATAAATGGAAAACACTGATGTTGAGACTCAGGCATTGGTTATGCTCCTGGCTCAAATTACCATGGGAATTTTACACACAGCAGGCTTTACTGGGAGGCTTTACTGCAAACTCAAAGTTGTCCCCAAAAACTGACTCAGTGGATTTTTTAAACCCTGGATAGAAATCGGGCTATACTCTAACGCGCAGTGAAAAACCGAAATTTTGTGTGAACTGCTCCCCAATAACTCCCTCCATTCCGGAGAAGATGCGAGTTAAAGAGTTTAAAGCCCCATGTGAAAAAGTTCCTGGATGACCTCCATACAGAGGTGCTGTACCCCCAAACTCCAGGGCCCGTGAGCCCACTCTCAGGGGGGGCAATCTCCTCCCCCCCTTCTAAAGCACACAGGGTTGCTGAACCAGCTTGCCCCTCCCGCTCCTGCCTTTCTTCTGGCACAGACTGCCTCCTCCACTCTTGCCATGGCCAGAGCAGGAGGATTAGCTCTCTCCTGCAAGCGATTCTCCCACTGGTCCTGGCAAGAGTCTACTGAAAATGGCAATGAGCACACATGCACCTTGATCATGACAGGAGTGCATGTGCCTTGATGGTGGTATCAGGGCACATGTGCGGCCATCACCATATCCAATAGGCCCTTGCTGCAGCCAGCTGAAGAATCAGTCAGGCTCTGGACATGGCTAGAGCTAGCCAAGAGAGGAGGAGAAGGTTGGAAGAGGCAGCAGGCAGTGCTGGAGGATAAAGGAGGAAACAGTGGTGGCAGAGAAGGAAGAGAAGGAAATGGGACAGCAGAGAAGAATGCCAGTGTCTCCGTCAAAATAAACGGAGCTGGGAGGGCAGTATTTACTTTGGCTTTAATAGGTTTCCTCCTTGGTCTCTTCCCCACTTGGTGTGTAAATGGATGGCATGGGGACTGGGTGCTTTCTCCTGAATTTTCTCCATGATCTCCCTTGGTTTCTGAATGGTCAAGTAACTCTAAACTAGACACATGAGAATAAGTCATTGAATTAGAAACATGGAAAGTTACTGTGCAGGTGAAGCACAGGGAGAACTTTCTAAGTATGAGACAAAACTACCATGAAGTTTGGATCACTGCAAAGTGAGGGGCTACAGACAGAAAGGAACAAAAAGTTCTTGCTCATTCCCAACTAGCATGGCTACATATTTTTATTGTGTTATTTGCTTATTTATTACTTATTAAGGTGCTCTAGAGACTATGTAGCTGGTAGAAAAGCAGGAAACCTATGTTGCAGATTTTCAGTTAGCAGAGAGCCCATTCTCACGAATGAGTGAGAGGGCTACCGGGCGGGCAGTGGAGGGGGGGCTGCTTAAATCTACCTTCCCCACAGACGACTGCTCCTCTGTTGCTGGGAGCACCCATCATGTGCCCAGATGGTCCTCAGGCAGTTCAGAGGGCCGAGGGCTGGGACGCATCATCCCGGCCCCTGGAAATCCCATAATGCACTGCGTGTGTGGTGCATTGTGGGGATCCCCACAGTGACAGGCAGGTGCCCATCCCTGCTGCCACACCAGGTAAAAGCAGCTGGGCACTGCACACGGTTTAAATGGGGCTAAGGGAGTGCTTGCTCCCTTAACCTTGTTTAGGAGGTGGGTTTCACAATTGAATTAAGTGGCACTGGACTGCGGGGAACAGGTCGGATCCCAGTGTTTCTCATGCACAGCCTAACCTGGGCTAGGTGTCCCTAGCCCATTTTAGGCTGTGTCTAAACACAGCCTCAGAGCCACATGTTATTTTTGACAGTTAGTTCTCCAAATGGTTGCTAGACGTTGTTGTTGAATTTGGCGTGTATGTGTGTAGCTGGGGTGGGTGCAAGGCCATTAGGTAAAATTATCTAGCTGCACCTCTACGTCCAGACTAACACCACACTAGTACAATGCTGTTGCACTAGCGAGCTCTGCTTAGTTGGGAGTTCGTCTTACACTGGTGCAACAAGGTATGTTTGTACATGCTGTCGCACGCCTCCTGCTGTGAAGCCAATTCTTCAGTCGACGTGTGTGTGTGTGTGTGTGTGTGTGTGTGTGTGTGTGTGTGATAGGAAATGATGCAAAGCTAGTCACAATCCTTGACAGGATGCACAGAGGCCAGTCAATGTTGGAACTGTGTCACATGGGGTGGGCTTCTGGGGAACACCAGGGTCTTCGAGGAGTGGCAGGATGTCTTCCACCAGACTGGTGAGTCTCTTTAGAAGCCCTTTTAAGGATTCCCCCACCCCTTTGCTTGTAAAGGGGAATACTCACTGGATTCTCCTTTACAAGTATAGTTCTCAAATCGAGTTGAACTGGTTTGACCAATCAAACTGAATTGGTGGGTGGTCCTGCTGGACCAGTTCGCGGACTGGCGGTGTGGTTCAAATTTGGCTTGAATTCAAACTGAACCACAATAAACAATTCTGTGTGCACCCCTACCATAACAGAAAAGGCATCGCACATACATGCCTTCTGTTCTTGCAGAAAAGAATACCATAGGCAAGTATCAAAACAGTCTGGATATGAAATAACAACAAAAAATTAGGCTATGGGTCAAAATCTTTTGTGGAGGTCATTGCTGATTTGATTAGTGATGGAGAAACAGACCATTATCCTTATACATGAATAAGCTGTTTCAAAATGTTGACATCCGTGTAGAACACGGAGAATGCCAGATGCCCAAGGCCATATTATTCTGCTGAATTTGTCAACTTGTTTACTATTTTGCCAAGTGGTTTTGCATGACTATGGTATTGTTGTTTGTTTCTGTGAATCAAATGATACAGTTCACAATAGATTAACATTAAAAATAAGAGTAGGCACCTGGTTTTCTTTGAGGAACTTCTTTTTCATGCTTAACAGTTTCTTGTTCTACAAGATGAAAACAGCACAAAATAATCAAGAAACATGTTGCCATTGTATAGCCCCATTCTTACAACCACTTACTTTTATTTAATTCCACAGTAATTAAAAAGGTCTCCTCCATTTTTCCCTCTAAGGAAGCATTATATCTAAGGACCAGTTCTTATTTTATAAGCAAGAGCTGTGGAACAAAATCAAGAGTCTACCATCTACCTCAGGCCTGCACAACTTGTGACCTACCATACTAAACAGTCTACCAGGAATGTATGGCAGCCTATCCGAGGCTCAGTAAGTCTCCTGCTTTTCTTCCCTGCTTGGCACTGGAAAAACAAGGGATTTCTCAAAAGCCACAACTTAGTATTAGGCTTGGCAGGGGATTGGGTGTCAAGTGTACAGGCTTGAGCTACCTGCTGATGTACAGAACAGATACAACATTTGGAAAATATGAGTATTCCATTAGTATTCTTCCTGAACTATTAGATACAGAAATTTTGTCGATTAGGACCTCATATATAGAAAACTGGATCCAAGTGACCAGGGTGTGTGTGAGATGGAGCTTCTAAGAGCTAGTTCAGATATTTGAGCTGGCTGACTCTATTAACTACTGCTCACATGAGCAATATAATGTCTTAAAAGGATACATAGGTGAGTCTTGCTCTGCGATTATACAATATGCAGCTTAGATAGTGCACAGCCCCGGCTCATCCATCAGCAGGGAACACACACTGGCTCCGTGATTGTGGAGAGCCAGTTGATGCTTCCTGCAAATGCAAAGAGCTTCCGTGGCTCTTAAGAATTGCAACATCACTGTAGGATGCCTCTCCCACTAGGAATTATGGGAGAAGTGTCAATGGGCTCTCCATACTCTTGAAACCAGCACATTCACCCTGCTGTTAGAAGGGTAGGGGCCTGCCATGGGCTAAGCCAATATCTTCTACAAATGAGCTGGTTCAAATATTCTCTCTCTCTCTTTCTCTCTAGGTCAAATGCCTGCTTTCTCAACACAATGCCCCTGTATTGCAGGAGAGGTCACCACATCGAGACTCCTAAGGGAAGCAGCCACCAATGAAGTATGGAGCAGCTGCTGCCAAAAGGGAGGGAGAAAAAAATAAACACATACACCCTTGCACTCACCAAAGCACAAGGACTTTGGGCAGCAACCAAAGCTCCAAAGCATATGCAACAACAATAGGATCATAGCCAAGCCCTTAAAGTGTTCCACTATATTAATTATCCATCTGATTTCTAGCCTATCTCAGTTCCAAGATGCATGGAAGAGAGCATTGCAAAAAAAGAAACAATCAATAAAGCCACCAGGGAAAAGAGAATAGATAATACTTTTAAAGATACAAATCTTTATATCATCATTACCATCTGTCCCTGATCACATAAAGTGGAAGTGGGACACTTTTGAGGAGGTTAGAACCTGTGGTCCTCCAGACATTGTTGAACTACAATTCCCATTACCCCCAGCCACAATAAATTGTAGCTGGGGATGATGGGAGTTGTAGTTCAGCAACATCTGGAAGACCACAGGTTGCAAATCTCTATGTTACAGTACATGGCAGAAACATAAAAGAAACTCTGCAATCCTGGTGTGCATTCAAGGAGCAGTTTTATTTTATTTTATTTCCTTTGAAAAAAAGAATTGCTCCACATAATAATTATCAGAAGCTTATTTCTGTAATTGCCAACCATCTTTCATCTTACTGGTGGCAGACATTTAATGTTTCCGTTTGAGAGCAATACAAATTTTCATTTAAGCTTCAAATTTCCAGAAACTGTAATTTTTAATTTATATAAAAGTAGACCTTTAACCATGGCATTGGCTATGATCCAGAGAAACAAAAATCTTAATGACCGACAGGGTTGGATTTAATTATAAAATACTAGTAGGTATTGGCTGTATTAATAAAGACTGGTTGATAGTAGGTGAGACCCGTCATTGACAAGGCAGTCATTTTGCATGGATTACACTTATAGAAAAGTTCAAGAAATTAAATATATGTAATATACTTTTTTATTAATGTGCTTGAAAAAGAAAAGAGCGGTTTGAAATTTGTAGGATTTTAACTTCAAACATTATTCATTTTATTGAATAATAAACATATACCCAAAATGTTGTTTCTTTTTCAGACTATTCCTATAATTAATACTTTAACTTGTTTTAAGCAATGGCCGAAGGACATAACTAAATTTGTTTGGCAAGGGAAAAGACCAAGAATTAATTTTAAAAATTTAACAGATGCAAAAGAAAGAGGCGGTCTTACCCTACCAGACTTAAGGTTGTATTTTGATGCTGTTTGTTTGACATTGTTAAAAGAATGGATAACATTAAGCAATTCTAGAATACTTGATCTGGAGGGATTTGACAGAAGGTTTGGGTGGCACTCCTATTTGTGGTATGACAAAAGTAAAGTACATAAAGATTTTCTTAACCACTATATAAGAAGAAGCTTAATGAGAGTTTGGGTAAAATATAAAAAATGGTTGGAACCTAAAACTCCATTATGGTTATCTCCGATTGAAGCTCTAGTACGTAAAGAGATAAATATGCAATCGCAATGGGGTACCTATAGGGATTTGTTATGTTTTCAAGAAAAGGGCTGTAAGTTAAAAAGTTTATTGAAGTACAAAATTTGGTTAGTAATTGGTTTCAGTACCATCAGTTAAACGAAGTTTAGAAGAAGGATCTTAAAGTTGGATTTGAGGCTCAGATGTCGAGATTTGAGAAGGAGCTGTGTGAAAATGATGAAAAATTAGTTTCTAAAATGTATAAGCTCTTGCTTTTGGAGGAGACAAGAGATGAAGTGGTTAAAATGACTATGGTAAAATGGGCCCAAGATGTGGGGCATAATATAGAAATGGCAGCCTGGGAAAAATTATGGAAAACTGATTTAAAGTTCACTGCATGTTATGTTTTAAAAGAAAATTATTATAAAATGATGTATAGGTGGTATTTGACACCTAAAAAACTGGCATTAATGTATAAAAATGTTCCAAACAAATGTTGGAAATGTGGTCACTCTGAAGGAACTTTTTTTCACATGTGGTTGTCTTGTAGGAAGGCTAAGGCCTTTTGGGACATGATATATAATGAGTTAAAGAAAATTTTTAAAATGACATTTCCCAAGAAGCCAGAATCCTTCCTGCTGGGAATAACGCAAGGAGTGTTTTCTACAACAAATTTAACATTCTTTATGTACGCTACCACCGCGGCCAGAATAATATATGCACAGAAATGGAAGAGCAATGAACTCCCCTCAAAAGAAGATTGGCTGATAAAAATTTTGGATTATGCGGAGATGGCAAAACTTACAGTACTGATAAGAGACCAAAATTTGGAATGCTTTAAAGAAGATTGGTAACCATTCTTATTATATTTAAAGAACTACTTTCCTAATATTGATTTTTCAGCAGGGCTTGAAATTTAGTAATATTAGCAGGTTGAGTGGATTAAAATCGAGTCTGTAAGGTTTAAGATATATGTTTTGAATTATTGTTATAGCAAGGGTTAATTCTATAGTTGGGGATTCACGAAGAGGTGTGAGCAGGAAGTCAACATCTGTGTAATGTGATGTGAATGTTAAGATATTGTTAAAATCAATAAAAATTTAAAGTGAAAAAAATGAACATATATGGTAAATGTAAATAACAGTAAATTTGAATCTGAGAAAGATCTGTTTTTCATGGGCATGATGTCATTTTGGAATTATTGATCTGATTGAGTTTTAAAAATTTGTTGAGGACAAGACAAGTAAAATATTATGATCATATTCATAATTTCTAAAATATTCATATTCTAATATCTAAAAATACAGAATATTTTCATACTATACAAAGTACATAATACATAAAAATCAAAACTTTCTTTGATTCTTGTGAAAAAGTAGCACATTCAGCTAATTTAAGTAGAAAGATTGTTCATGCTAAATTTGGTATCTGTAAGTAATGGGGAAGTATGAGATTCAGAAGTATGAGATTCAGAATTTCTTCAAAAAACTAAAAAATAATAATTAAATTTTCACATAACATATTCTGGTGTATAAAGTAATGCATTCAGCTAATTTCAGTGGCAGGATTGTGTATGCAAAATTTAGTATCTGTAGGTCCTCAGGAAGTATGACATTATTTCACAAAAACATAAAAATAAATTCTTCACAATATATGTGCAATAGAGGTTCCTTCACAGGAATAAAGCTTTGTATTGATGTTTATAATATAAGCGTCAAGATTGAAGGTATATTGCAAGTTAATTGGTTGTGGGGAATCATTTTAAACTAGGAATAGCAAAAGCTTGCTTTCTATCAGAACTTGTTATCTCTAATTCATAAGACAGACTGAAAAGACAGGCTATGCCGCTTTAAGCAAAGCAATCAAGAGCAGCTTCTATAGACTACTGCTTTCATGTGTTAAAGCTATACTAGACCACCTATATCATACAATTTGTCCTTATCAAAGTATATACCACATACTTGTTGTCTTAGGCTTAACTATAAAGAGAAACAAATTTTAAAAAACCAATGTGTAAATATTATTATAATTTATTTAAAAATTTCCTACATATTAACTTTTATTGTTTGGCCTTCACAACTGTGTAACTGAAATGTCCATGAGTATTATATCTATGTCTCCATCCTTCCTCCCATTAAAACTGAAATCTCACTTTATATCCCTAGACCCACAAGTCAGACTAAAATCAATTAAAATAGAACAAAACATAAAACACACAAATAAATTAAATAAATAATTAAAAACCCAGTTTATTAATTATAAAGCAAACTACAACTAATGAATGAACCAAGAAGCAGTCCAGGAAAATAAACTCATAGAAGGGAGGAGCCTTCTATAAATCAAAAAGGTTTCCAGCAGGTGACCCCTTGCCCTCAAAAACAAACAAACAAACAAACAAACAAGCCCTCCACCAAATGGGATAGATGGCCTTCAAGCCAAGGAGTTCCATAACCTAGGTGCCATAATTGGAAAGGCCGGTCACATTTCCTCATCAGCGCCTTTCCAAAGACGAGAAATAGTGAAGCCCCCAACAATGATTGTGGTGGGTAGGCAAATTCATGCAGTGTGAGGTGCTCCTTCAAATAACCTAGTCCCAAACCATTCAGGGCCATATCATAGTAAGCTTCCCAAACTGAAAGAAATATGGTCTCTGAGTATTAAGATGTTTCTATATTAAGATTTTTTTTAACCTTGCTTTTACCTTGCTATGATTGAACTGTTGCTCTGTCCTGTGAAGGCTACAAAGCATGTCAGTCACTTGCTAGAGGGACCAATGTCTGTGTCAGTAGAAGGCAGCTTTACATAATCATATGAGCAGCCAGTCACTGAACTACTCTATTTAGGGCCTTTAGACTTTACAAGAGAGGAGATCCAATCACAGAGACTTCATGTTCCACTTAGTGTAGCCCTAAGTCCTAGCCTGCCATTTTAAAATGAAGCAAAGGCCATACTGACAGGATGACAACTTTGATGCATAGTGTCCCTTGACAAATACTGTATAGCCAAAAATAATGCACATCTTTAGGTGCTGGCCAAAACATCTACATTACAGACTGAAGACATCCATCCACACTGGACTCTAAAGAGGGTTTCGGCCAGAAGTAAGAGTTTACAACCAACTTCTCTAGACTTCAAAGGAAAGAGTACAAGTTGTACCATAAATAAATAACACAAAATTGGTAGCTTGTTTCAAGACAGATGCCAGTGCAATTAAACCTTGAAGATAATTATATTTTAACTTCTTTTTTTGAATGAAAGACTGGTAGCTGAGATTAGGGATGTGCCAAAATGTGATTTGGCTGTCTGAATTGCCGGCACCTGCCTTTAAATTCTAGGGCTCACACAGTCCCTTTAAAGCAGAGGAGAGCAGGCTGTGTAAGCCCGCAAATTTAATGGGAAATGCTGGCGAGTTGGACAACCAAATTGTGTTTCAGCACATCCCTAGCTGAGATGAAGAAAGCATTAAAATTTTTCTACATTTCTTTATTTTATTTTTTGCTAACTTACTTTTGTATCTCTCATGAACAAGATTGTCAGCTGATTGAAAGAACCCTATGATGGAAATTGCTTGCTCAGCTCCATTACACAGCTGTGTATGTAACTGACAAGGCAGTTTGGACACAGTGAAGAATATAAAGCAGCATCTACTTTACATATTGCAGCTCTTGGCATATCTCAACTGAATTTTAGGTTATTTGCTATCATCGTCAATACTTTGAGATTCACCTCCAGATTATATGCATTCTTCAAAGGAAGAAGGAAGAAATGTGCCTCAAACAGCTTGGATCATTAAGGTAAGAGCACAGCTATTTCAAAGCCCTAAAGCTTATCTAAACACCAAAGTTCTTGTAAATATATCAGTGCATATCTATTTTTTTAAGATGCTGTGGTTTTACTTGAGGGGAATTCACTCACACATGGGATGATTACACAGTAAAGCCTTTATTTTATTTTTCTATCCATCCATCCTTCCTTCCCACCTCTCCAGTATAATACCGCTTGGGGTGACTCATGAAGGCAACAAAACAATAAAAGCAAGAGAGAATCATTATCTGTGCCCTCATGAACTAGAGCCATTTAGAATATCCCTACTTGTCGGATCTAGTTTTGCTCTCCCTTTTTAAACCACCATCAAGAGTTTTAAAACTCTTATCCCCCTTGCTAATGCTTTTTGAAAAGCATTACCCAGACATTTCTACCTTCTACAGTACAAAGGAGAACAAATATGAGTTAAAAAGGCGAGGAAGTGTACAAAAATTACATTTTAAAATGAGAATTGCTAGACCAATTTTTTAAAAATTTTGTTCAAAAGTGAGCAGTCTGCTAAGCAGCCCTGGGGTGTTTGAGTTGTTGCACTTTTAGGACTGCCCTGACAAATTGTCTCAAAATGTCCTACACAACACACATATTTCAAACAAGGCCTTTTGACTGATGCTTTAGAAGAAATATGGAAAATATACCTGATTTAGAGGAGGAGATAGGCTTTTCATGTTTTACAGTTTCATGACCTGTAGGAAAAGAGAAGCAACAGATTAGATTGCATGCAAAAATGTTAAAATGACTTTATGGCCATAAGCAGATACACAGGAGCAAGTATTTTCCTGTGTTGATGACAGGAAAAAGAAAAGCTCCACAGAACTGAAGACCGATGCATATTTCCTTCCTTTGACAAACTGAAACCATAAAATGACAATTCTTCAGTCACACTACTATAAACATAAAGACATACAGAGGTGTACCTCTGTAATTTTAGAGCCTGGACCTAAAGGCCTTTGCAGCCCCCCCCCCTGCTGGAGCCCCCCTGCAACTAAGCATCACCCCCCTACACACACCGTGACACATGCAATATTTTTAACACGTTAACTTAATATCTTGAGAGCACAAACAGCAACTGAACTCACAAGAATGTAAGGATATAAAACAGGTAGATTTATGCAAATATGCATTAGAAGTAACACTTGAACATGCAACTTAACATTTTCCCAATCACTCCTCTATCTCTGCGCCGGGTTCAGCACCCGGCGCAGGTCACAATCGCACTTGGCCACCCAGCGCAGTGCGGGCCTGTGGCGTGGCACTGTGACCAAACAACTCAGGACAGACTAAATAGGATTTGGGGGGCCCCCAGGGGATGTGGAGGCCCTGGACCTTGGCCCTGAAGTCGAGGGATAAGAGCATCTTTGTGTGCATAAAGACCAGAGAGAATTCTAGCTTCTGTTACTGGAGAAACATATTAACTCCATTATCCATGCCTCCACAATAATTCATTGTGTCCCCAAGAAAGGATCAGATGTTCAATGGATATCCTTTGGGGACAGGGATCCATCTTATCTTATTTATTTATTATTTATCTGTGTAAACCACCCTGACCTATTTTTGGAGGAGTGGTATAGAAGTCAAATAAATAAATAAATAAATAAATAAATAAATAAATAAATAAAATAAAACATACTAGTCGACCCGCACAGAGCATCTGTGCGTTCTTTGGGGCCGGCTGTTCCCCCCCATCCTGTCCCACTCTCTCTATCCCCCTCCCCGCCCCACTCTCGACACAGTGACAGGCTGCCCCTTTGTTGGCCAGACTGGGCGGCAGCGGCCTCCTTATCCAGCAGCCGAGCGGCCAGCCGAGGCCGCCACTGCCTCCATACCCCTGCTGCCGCCTCCTTGCTCAGGACGGTCTGGCCAGGCCAGGCCGCCCCGCCACCGCCTCCCAGCGGCCAGCCGAGGCCGCCGCCTCTTCCTTTACCGGGATGGCCAGGCCAGGCCATCCCGCCGCCTTCGCCTCCCAGCATCTGGCTGGCCGCCTCCTAATCCTCACCCAGGACAGCCTGGCCAGGCCAGACTGTCCCACCGCCACCTCCTCTGGCCGTTTTGCGCCAGCCCGCCGCCGCCGTTTTTTGTTTCCCCTGAACTCTCGCGGCTCACCCAAGCCTGGCTGGAACTCTCGCAATGTGAGAGTTCTGCCGCCAAATTCCTAAGGACATGTATGCTGGCTAAGAGAAATATGTATATAGATGAACATATCCCCTAAAGTATATAATTGGTCAAGGTGATGGAGAGAGTAACCTTGGTATCCTTTGGGATCACCTAAGGGATTTGGGGATAGGAGGCAGTGCTTTGTGGTTATGTTTCTGCCTCTTGGGTAGATTCAAGATGGTGGCTCTTGGTGACAGTTGCTCTTTGTAACAGGAGCTATTATACAAAGCCCCTTGGGGTTCCAATATGTTACCAGTGCTCTTCAGTGTCTACATGAAACTGTAGCAGATAAAAGCCTTTGTCTCAGAGCAAGCTCACACGAGGGAAAGAAATGCTGAATCATCCCTGCTGACCTGCATGACTTGGCTTTTCCTAACATTCTTCAGTAGGTTCAAAAATGGCTGCCACCACCACCCCTCTTTATTACAGGCCTTGAACCTGGGCTTTGGGTTGAATTCCAGGGAAAACTCTATTTTGCTACTAGTCAAGTACGAAAATCTTCCATGTGCAAGCCTACACGTGGTGATAAAACTGATAGCTGCTGAACACCTCAGGAAATGTGTTTGCACCAGAGAAATCCCTCTTTAGCACCCCCCTTTTCTGAGTTAAAAACCAACTCAGAGAGACTTGTAAAAGAAAAGAAAAAGAAAAACATCCCAGTTTTATTCAGGTACTACAGACTGCTTCCGTCTGAGGCTTACTCAGCTTTCAGTTACAGGTAAAAATACTCAGTAGGTTACAAGAATACTTCAGAAGCACCCCCAATGATGTTGGGGTGGCACACTTTAAAAATCTTGGTTACCCAGTTGCAAAGAACAGGTATGTAGGAAAATGCAAATGCAGACTTAAATAAGTACAAAGTCTTTTGCTACACCCTAGGTGTACAGGAGCATAGGCTAGTGTTTCTTATTTCAATAACATTGTAGGTAAACTATAACAGAACAGTATCAGGAATATGCAAAACACACACACAAAAGGAATATAACTTCTAATGCAAAGTCTAATGCAAAATTTGCCCTCAACTAATTCCTGAAGCTAAAGCCCAGGCTTCCTTTTCTTGAACTCACCAAACTCCACAGTAGAGTTCAAACATCTTGCCCTCCTATTTTTCAAGGATCCACAGAATCATTTTCCTGCAGCCATTCTTCCTGGCCACATGTCCTTCTCTAACAAAGAACTGCCTTCTTCCTCCCAACAGCTCTCTAGGTCCCCCTGGTGTGCTGATTGGCTGAGCCTGGAGTTCACCTGTCTGTCAGTCATGACAGGGTCCACTTCCGGTTAACTCTTTAGGGGGAGGGGTGGCTGATCACTACAGAAACTGTTGAGTGAGGTCATCAGGAGTTTTGGTGCAGAGTGTTATCAATATTCTGATAACACTCAAATCTATTTCTCTATATCATCTTTACCAGGCAAAGGCATTCTCTTCCAAAATGTCTGACTACAGGCAGTAAAAGGCTGTATGAGGGAAAATAAATGGAAGCTGAATCCAAACAAGACGTAAGTGCCTATTGGGGTTGGGGGAGCAGAACTTAATGGTTGGGATAAATCTGCCTGTTTTGGATGGAGTTGCATTCTCCCAAAAAGATCAGATATTCGGTTTGGGAGTGCCCTTGGATCCTGATCTTACCCAGGTATCCCAAGAGGAGGTTATGGTTAAGATGGCTTATTAAAAGCTTTGGCTGAAAGGGGTGCAACTAGATCTATTTGAAGAGAATGACCTCAAAGCAGTGGTGCATCAGCTGGTAACCTCCAGGCTTGACTATTGCAATGTGCTTTACATAGGGCTGCCTTTGTATGTAAGCCTTTCAGAAACTTTAATTGGTTCAAAAAGCACCAGCCAGATACCTTAGAGGAAAGAGGATATTAGGTCACAAACAGTTGAACTGTCTGCTGGTATGTTTCCAGGCAAAACATAAAGTGCTGATTATTACCTTTAAAGCCCTGAATGGCTTAGGTCAAGGTTATATTACAGAGCACCTTCTTCTGCATGATCTCCACTGCACATTGAGGTCTTCTGGAGATGTTGGGCCTTCTCCACAGCTAGTCCTAGGCTGTGGACTGCATCCCCTGAAGAAGTCTGAGGCTCAACAACGTTATTAGCCTTCAAGAGAGCCCTTAAAACTCACCTTCCATGATTTAATTTTTTTAATTGGTTCTTTGTCTTGATTGTTGAATTTCTGTTATTTTTATTCATTAAACTTCCCAGAGCATGCATATATATATTTCTCTAAGACATACCCATGGCTAATCTTAAGTGTGGCAGTTCTTGCGAGAGTTTGGAGAGCTGCCAGATAGCCACGGGGCCAGAGAAAGAATATGGCGGCAGTTGCCCGGCCCACCGAAGGAAATGGCGGTGGGTGGCCAAGCAGCTGACTGTCTGGTTGGCAGGTGGGCGACCAGAAAGCGGGGCACGCAGCACAAAAGATGGGGTGGAGGGCAGGCAGGGAACAAAAAGAAGGCTGCAGTTGCGGGTAGGCAGGGGAGAAGAAGTAGTACAGGGAGAAGACGGGCAGGGGCAGGCAGGAAAAAAGTGGTGGTGAGAGGGTGTGGGGAGAGAAGGCAGTGGTGAATTAGGGGCATGGTAAACTAGGCGGTGGCAAACTAGGGGCGCCGGATCAGCTAGTGTGTGTGTGTATTTGTGTGTGTGCATGTCTCTGTGTGTGCATGTGTGTATCTCCAGGTTTCAGGAACAACAGCAGCCATGCAATCTAGAGTTAGATGCAAAATGGAAGTTCAGGGAATGAGTTCAGACATGCAGCAGAGAGCCCTGACAGAACCCCTGACTGAGCTTCATGCTGTCATGTCTGAACTCTGAGCAATTCCGACATTCCTGACAGACCCATATTAAATGGCCTCAGCTGAAAGGCAGCTCACTGACCATTCAACTTTTAAAGAGGCACTGCACAAACCATTTGACTTTTAAATAGCCCACATAGCACTTCTCAGCTAAGAAGTGTGTCACTAGCTGTTTAATTTGGGTCTGATAAAAATGTTGAGAAATATCTGATTTCCGATCCATGACCAGACCCAACAATTTGTGTGTGTGTGTGGGGGGGGGATATTATCTATCCAGACAATTTTTCTGTTGGGTCAGCATTTTTATGGTGCACATGCTAGTAAATACACTACAGTAGCTTTGAGTTTTTCAAAACTGAAATGGTTCAAACAGTGATATGTGCCTGTAGGCTATTGTTCTAGATCACAGAAGTGGGAGGTATTGGAAAGGTGTTGGAAAGCAGCTCCACTGAAATGGTTGGAAGATGGAGCCATCAGCAACAGCAAGAGAGAGGGTATGACCTTACCTCTTGCCTGTGGGCTTCTCTGATGGATCTGGTGGGCCACTGTGTGAATAGGATGCTGGACTAAATAGGCCTTGGGCCTGATCCAGCAAGGCTGTTCTTATGGAAACAGTAGCCATAACTCGGGGATTGTCCTTTAACAACCTGTAATATCATTATATCATCATGTCATATCACAGAGAGTTGTCAAAGGCAGAACATCAATTGTACGCTTTTTAGAAGCAGACGCGAGCTTCTTGAAATAATTGGTACTGGACTCTTTGATGCCAAGACATTGGTGCCTGAAGCTGTGTTTGCAATGGTTTCAGTCTTGGTGTCACCACTCACTAGTTACTATTTTTATAACCATTCCAAGTTATGACTGAGTCTTGCATGCTTTTCTGAGTGCCAGAAGGGTATTAATTATATACAGCACAGTCTTGCAAATTGGCTGCAGATAAGAATTCAGAATGAAAATCTTTCAGCCAAGTGAACCGTGAACTGGTAGAATTAAAAACAGAAAATGTTTTCTGATTCATAGTAGCATGTTGACTATTCAGTCTAATTGACAGTAATTTACTGGATGTAACAGAAACATCGAGTGTGTGTGTGTACCATCTGTTCTGTGTGTGTCTATGAATATATGTGCTTATGAAAGACTGTGTACACAAAGCTGGAAAAAAGAAGGTATGTTAGAAACAGTTATCCTAGAACCATTCGTTTTAAAGAAAAGTGTTGAGTTCATAATTAAATACTTTTTAGAGGTGTCTTTTTAAAATGTTGTCAACATTGTCAATGCATTGCTATCTCTAAACTGGTACAACCAGCAGCCATTTTGCATCTATTACTGCCAGGTGATACAATGGGACCCACCAAACCAAATGCAGCCCATTGTTGTGTTTGGGGTGTCTGGTCAGATGCTCAATAAGCTTCCCACTCTCTTGTTGAGTCACAGGCAGATAGCAAAACCAGGATATTTACTAAATACATGGCAGATGGACTGTGTTCAGCATAACAGATCACAGATTGTTCAGACCCACAGAGAGGTAAAATTAGGAAGAGATGTTAGAACAGTGTACAAAACCAACTGTGGTGACCTGTTACCCCCCATGGCATAGTTTGTGCCAGGATTCACCAGGATTTAATTCCAGAACTTAGAAAAAAAAATTCTGAGACTCAGTCCTGTACATAATATTGCAAGTATAATATTATAAGTATAAACTGCTTATGGGCAAAGGTGTAAACAGCTCACTCACCTGCATGAATTAATTCCTCATTAATTTCTATGAAGGGACCGGAGTTATGCATATAAAGAAAAAATCTTCCATTGGAAATAAATTGCAAAATCCATTTGAACCATGTTCAGCAGATCCATGTGTACTGATCACAGATATATGTTTCTGTACATGAACACAGTGCTTCTGCCCCACCTTCAATGCACACCTCACACATCTAGGGAGATACAGAATGCAGTGGTATGGAGAAAATCCTCACATTTGAATTGTGAGCCACTGCTCATGAATGGATCATCATGTGAGGAAAGCACTACTTGATGATTTACAGCTGCATAGACTGAACAGTCCATGTGGAACAATCTGGTGGACCCAACAAAACAGCTGAAGTAATGTCTGGCACGGCACAGCCCTACTGAGATATTGAGACGGCTTACATGAGCAGCCCTACCAGATTTGCATAGCCCTACCTGGGTGGGCTGCTTGTGTGGAGTGCCGGGATTGTGTCTGATCCCGGCACTGGTAGCTAAGCTTCCCCCCCAGGCTATTAGCAAAGGTGCAAGTGGTTCTACCTTGCTAATATCCCGAGCAAGCATGCCCTTCTACCTCAGATCCTAGTCATGTGTCTGCTTGGACTGCCTGTAGACCAAGCAGACTCAGAGCCAGGCACCTAAAGTGCCTGGCGGTGGGAAACTCCTCCAATGCTCTGTGCTCCTTGTGAGGTGCACTGAGGGATTTCTGGAGACCGGGCTTCATTTCCCCAACTTCCAGATGGTTGTGCAGCTCCTGGCAGCGCCGCTTATGTGGCCATGTGAGCTGTGCATGGCACAATGAAGTTAAATGATGGTCGGGGAAAAGGTAAGAGTGATCCTGCCCTCTCCGATGCAGGGTCATATGAATGATCTTACTGTTTTATGTTGACAACCCACTTTTTACCAATTGTATTCCTGATGCAAGTTGCCCCGGGGGAGTAATACATGTCCTGTGGCTATACCATTTCAGATGTTACTTGTTCTATAGAGCACCTATGTGAGTGCACCTCCTGTGTAAAAGAGTTTAGAAAATGTTATCAGGTGCACCAGCCCTACTCAGAACAACTGAATGATATACAGGGTAACATACCTCTAACATACAATCAATTAATCCCCACCCCTTAGTTTATGCAAGAAACTTAAGTCCGATTCAGACATGATGCTGTATGAGAATACAGATGTCTGTACACGTGTTTGTGTGAATGACTGTACCTGTGTTCATTTTAAAAGTGAACCTGGATACAGGCCATTCACATGCATGGTGCAGTAGCCAAACATAGGAAAAATCAAACCATGTTGATGGACATCTGGTACAAGAACCTATGGTATATTGCAATCTCAGAAAAGCTAACCCATATTATTTGGTCCTGTTCAAACCAGACTACAAATAATTCTTTTTGTGTAATTTGGTCATATTTTATTCTTTACACTAATTGGGAAAATTATGGTTGTTTTCCTATCCCAGACAATATTAGAGTGTGGCTGGATTGATGAATTGGGGTTTGTTGTATTTGTTTTACTGTTTGTGTTTGGATCAATATTGTTTAGCATTGTAAATGTGTTTTAATAAAGTAAATTTTAAAAATACATGGTGCAGATAGGAAGAGTTCTTCTGTACCTTTGTTCCAGCGTCACATGTGAATGGCTGTACCTGTGTACAGATCTGTACCTCTGTACATTGTACATCATTATATGAGTGTTGAACATAATGTGTGACTGGGCCTTCTGTTTTATAGGTTTTTGGTTATGCTGTTCCTCAAAGGATATACAAACAGGAATAAAAATAACTAAGAGTTCTGTGATCTCTTAAAGACTAAGAAATGTATTGTGGCATATGTTTGTGTGGCAAACCGTACGAAGTGGTAAATTTGGTGGTGGTGGGGTGTGTGTGTGTGTGTGTGTGATTACAGAGAGGATGGAGTGGGAACATTTTTACAAAGTAAGGTCCACAGACCAATCCATACAAGAGATTGTTATGCAGAATCAGATGCCTGCACAGTGCTGAATTTGGTTCCCAAAGCTCTGCTATGACTTAGTAAGGGCATTGTCAGTTCCCCTCCCCTGGGTAGCAGTACTCAGCATTGGAAGCTGAAATCTCCCAGCACTTTACCACATGGACTACTGCAGGACTTCACACTTGCCTACCCTACCAAGACAGTGTATATTCCCAGCTGAAAGGGAATCATCCAAATCATTTGGGATTCATAAAGCTTAAAAAGAGAGAGCGAGCGATATTAATGATAACTACAGCAACTGGATGAGATATTTCTTTGACCTTTTTTTTAACCTCTTTGGATGCAAAAATAATTGCAAATGAAATAAGATACAAGTTGATAGACTTGTTGAAATCTAACATCGCAAATATATAATCACTGGAGAAAGCAGAAAATAATTATTCTGCAACAATTTAACTTATGTCAACAAGACATAAAACCATCACTGTTGGTATCTGGCTAGCAAGGAAGGAACATCATTAGAATTCCAAAGGCATATGGGACTGGGAGAAAAAGAATATTTTTTCTAACCCATTCTTATTTGTGTGTCTGTTTTAAGTTGTATCTTTTCATTATTGTAATGACTATGATTAAATAATAACACTGTTATTGGATAAAGCCCTTTATAATAATACTATTAAATAATACAATTACAATTACAAATTAAGTAATACAACTAAACAAAAAAACTTTTCAGTGCTGATGTTTCTTTGATGACATGTTATAGGCCTAGTTATGCTCTTGTGAAAAACCATGTCTACACAATAAAATACTATTAAAACAAAATTTAAGCTGTCTCTATAAAAATGACTAAGAAACAAAAAAGCAGTTTGAAAACTTTTGCTTTCAATACAGTTTTGCCACTTGGAAAATGACAGCAATGACCCCACTGGGAAAATTGGTCTGGTCAATTTGTGCATTGTGCAGATATTAGCATTAAAAGGTCATATTGAAAACTAAGCAAAATGTTGATTTTTGTGTGTGTGCTGATACTATGATAATAGCTTTACATTATATACAGAATATAGTAACCCCAGGTCACCAACCCTAGCAATTTTTTAATTATTATTTTGGTAAATGCAGGTCTCACACAATTGTTAATAAGAAGCTTAAAAGGTCTACCATTAGTGGTAATAAGAACAGCATACTTTATTGTAGCATTTTAATAAAAACATTAATTATTAAGATGTATTGACATTTTAAAACTGAAATTTTTCCTTTAACTTGCCCAGTGCAATGCTACAAGAACTTATCGCAAGGGCTAACAGAACTCCTTCCAGGGAAGGAGTGCATATACTGTTTGCCAGCATCATCCTGTTTTAGTTGATTTTCCTTCTTTTTTATGTCAGGTTCTGTGATAAAAGAGCAATGAAAATGGTTTTTAAATTGGAATTGCTAAACGCATTTATTTTTAATGCATTCGTTTTTGTTTGCTCCCTATAGTTGTTAGTAGATGGCATCAGGCGTGCAGCCAGCTGAGTTGCGGCCTGGGTCCAGCCCCACCTGGCGGCTCCTCTGATGAGGTCCTGTGCTTGTGATGAGGTCCTGTGCGCATGGGGTGTACCCTGAACGAACCCCCCCCCCCGCCCGGGCTACTGGGGGCCCCAAGCGAGCGCTTGCTGATCCTTTTCAAGCGTTTGCTGCCTGAAAGCATCTATTTCCCTTTCTCTTCCTCCAGAGAGGGAGAGAAAGGGAGAATAGACGTGTTCAGGCAGCAAGCGCTGCATGAAATGACACGGAAGCGTTCGCTCGGGCTCTTCGGAGCTTGAGGTCATGCCCCCTTTGCGTGTGACACTGACCAGACAATTCCTACAGAACAGCAAACACACCTTTGCTTTCTCAATGCTTTTTTGTGGCCTTAACATTATTGTATCTCTATTTACAACAAAGATCTATAGATGGAATTAAACTGTTATATTGCAAATAGAGGTTTATGTAACAAAGGGATGAATATTGTATATAATGTAAACATATGTATATACATTACATATGTGTGTAATTTAATTATCAATACATAGATAATGCTATACTGCAGACCATAAAATACCTTTAATTTAAATAGCAATGCCTATTCACAAAGCTTTCTGGTTTGTCCCATATTGTCATTTTGAGTAGGGAAAATATTAAAGGAAAATGTGAGTTTATCTTTGTGGATATCCACAGGGCACTCAATCTTTGCATTCACTGGAACTTTTTTAGGAGGGGAGGCTTGCCATGACTTTTCTCAGACCTTATTTGTAGGATCTATGTGACATGTCACTTATTATTGTTGAAAAAGAAAGAGAAGTCTAATAAAGCACTGCACTGCACATGGATGCTTGCAGCCAATTTACACATTGGGGTTACGTTTTTCTGACAAAATGTCAATGTCCTGTCACATGTATTCAGCATCAAGGTGCACGTTCAGTTTGCTCTGGAAAATTGTGCATTTTCTATCAATTCTGGCAGATAAGAATGACTGAGGGCTAGTTCAGACAACTGGCCCAACAGTCAAGTCCTACATCTGGTGAGGCAGGTCTGGAATTCAAAAATGCACATACATGCCATTGCTTTAATCCATCCATTTGTGAGCTGGAGTGTTCCACTCATTATTTGTGACCCTCTTGTGGATATGCAGACAGCAGATCTTTTCTAACAATTCAACTATTACTAACATCTCACTGGTAAAGCACAGTGAATGAACCTTGTGTGGGGAAAATTCCAAACAACCTATCAGAAGATTCTCGAGTTTCTAGTCCATCTGGGCATAGGACCCTTCAGGTCCCTCAAGAAGACCTCAACAAACACTTTAACAGTCTTCTGCTGCAAATGTGAAACTGTTCTGAAGTTTTCTCACACATCTTTCCCACCCTGAAGTCTTCTTGGCTTGCTTCTTAAAGAAGCAGTACACAACATTCTTAAGTACTAAAGAATTACATATATTAAATCAATTATGCATATACGAAAGCTTGGATAACATGGGATATCATTTCTGTAATGCTACATAGGTGCAGATGAATAATCCTGGCCTATTCCATATGATGGATAGGACCTTATACCAAAGCCCATATGATGGATAGGACCATATCTTATCATGACAAATATCTGAACCATCCTTTAATGTCAAGGTAATCTGCACTTTGAATCAAGAAAATAAAACCAAAACAACTGTTTAAACCTTTAAACAATTAAATCTTAAATTTAAGATTTCTAGTATTTTATTTGAATATTGAGTTCAAATATTTCCTCTGGTGAATGGAATTAAGAGGTTTTGAGCCTGCCATTTTGTATCTTATGTATGCAACTTCCTCACCAGTAAATTATTTGGGAATCTAAAGTTTATTGGGCACAATTCACAGTTGGGCACAAGTAGGTTCAAGTGAACTAAGTAAAATGTATAGTGCAATACTCTGAACGTCTATTCAAAATGCCTGTGAATGTCTGTAATGAGTTCAATGCAATGTACTTCCTAATAGTGTGCAGAAGATAACAGACATAAGAATTAACAATTTTGCCTGACTGCCTTTCTCTTCCTTGCAAGTTTAACTGGGCAGACTCTCCCTTTTTCAACTGTTAAGGGAATGAGGGATGCAGCCAATGCAGCGAAGTCTTACTCAAGGTTCACAAGTTGCTAAAGAAAACAGTGTGACAGAAGTAGTGGCGAATTAAATCAAGTACATTCACATGGATCTGATAGCTGGTTGATATTGTGTCTAACATATCATTAGAAATTATATTTACCTTTCTGTTTCTGTGCAACTGGAGGCTTCGTTTCCTTTATTTTTCCTGCCTCTGAAAAATCCAATTTTATTCTCTTCAATGATGTCATTTAATTGTTCATTAGCTTACAAGCAAATACATAGATTTCAGTTTTTAAAAAGAAGTCATGCAAGTACATTAAACTTGATGGAGAGTTGAGAGATAAATTTCTCTTAATTTGCATTCTTTCAGGGGGTCAGGATAAGACAGTCTTCACACCTGGGAAAGTACATTCACCTAGCACCTTAAGATAAATTATTTTTAAAAAAAAAATAGTGATGCTAAAACTTTGTTAGCTTTGTATAGATCCATCTATCTCCAGCAAGGCTTCACTACTAGCTAACATGGACATATTTCATGGTTTACTTCTGTCTGTGTGAAATGGCTCTCGGATGGGCCTTAAAGCCCTAAACAGCTTTAGGGTGCAAGAATGATTGGTGGGTATAGTTCCTGTCGAAACTTGGAATTTCTTATTATCCTGTTTCTGTTTCCAAAATGCCCTCCATATTAATTTTAGCATGGGAAAATGTTTCCATTTAAAAAAATAAAAAATAAAATACACAAATCACTGAAGGTTCTGGGTTGGTTTGTTTATTTGTATTAAAAAGTATTGCAAGGATGAACATTTCTACAAAAAAGTTTAACAAATATGTGTTTAAGGTGTTTAAGCTGAGAGACTGCCTTTTCAAAATAACAAAGACATGTTTCATCAACATTTAACAATAGTTAAATGTTAGTTAACATTTGCATGAAGGGAGACGTGCCATAACCATGATGGCCAGCGCTTCCATGAGCAGCACCCTCAGGCGGTCCAGGTTGCTGCTCATGGAAGCACCGGGCATCACAATTAGGGCACTTCTTCTTGTACACAAACAGCTCTGTAATCATGAGAACTCAGCAGGAGGGGTGAGTGACAGCTTCAGGGCAGGACTTCCTTCCTGCTTCTGCAGCTGGAAGCATGAGTGCTGTGGGGGCGAGTAATGGCCAAAGAGGGTTTTAAGTCTAATATTAATGTGAAGATCACAATCTGTTAATATCACACTGGGATCAAACACTTCCTATATAATTCTAGCAATGGGATGAATAATAAATATTTTATTATCTTCTCCATAAAAGTATTAATGGACATAAAAGGACATGCAGCATTAAAAATGGCACTTACCTCTTTCTTTGGCAGCAGTGGCAGGCCTTACTTTTAGTTTTGCAGGTTCTAGGAAGGCATGATGATTTTAATAAGTTTAACTGAAATGCATGTAGATATAGATGTCATGTTTTTAATATAAAAATAATTATCTTTATATTAAATAATTATAAATTATTTATATCACATCTTTTAAATATAAAAGACTTTCGGGGCCTCTAAAGTTTACATCTCCTTGGAGATAGACTTTACCACTACAAATATATATATATTGCTTTTCAACAAAAGCTATCAAAGCAAAATAGGAAAATAAATAAATAATGAATATGATGGTTTAATGAGCTGCAAAAGTCATTTTCCAAGCCCAGCTTGGGAAACTTTTTGCCAACATTCCTTGATACTGCCCCTGCAGTGTCTGAATTCAGCCCCGCTTTAATATGATGGAGTGATTGAGCTTTGTCAGGAGGCTGCTTTTTGGGGTCTCAAATTGGCTTGGATGACAACACCCCCCTTTGTTGGGGGGAGGACTGAATTTATTTCAATCCTGAGGAAGCTAATTCATCTCTATTTCTTCTCCTGTCTGGTTAGAATAAGGCATTAGGTGTGCACAGGAATCATTTTTCATTTAGTTATTCCATTCATTTTTGTTATTCGAGCTCATTCATTTAGTTATTCATTTATTAAAATTACATTTGGTTCATGTTGTCATTTGTTAATAATTCATTGGTTTTCATAACTTCAACTGTTTTTATTTCCCATTCCTTTCAGTGAGAGGCCAGGTTGCCAGGGCAAGGAAGTCCCTTGAGGGGCTGGGCTTGTCCTCTCAGTGCTATTTTCAGAGGTGCAGGGTGCTTAAATCTCTAACCCAAATGAGCTATGAATTAGTCATTCACTATAGCTCTAGTCATTCATTTTGGAATGAATGAAATATCACCCAAATGAGACTAATTCAGTATACTTTTCATTTGTGTGGAAACAAAGGCATGGTAAAATGCATACCTACATTTACTGCATTATTTTACAGAGCACATGTCATGTAATTGAAGAGTTGTACATTAAGATACAAATATGACTGCTAATGGCATGTATTTACATTACATATTATTTTACCTTTTTCTTTAGCAACTGGCACCTTCATGTCCTTTTCCTTTGTGGTCCCTGAAATAAAGTTTTCAAACATTGAAGCAGAGAAGGAAATAAGTGAATCATGTCATTTTGTTGTTCATATGACAAACTGGTTTTTTTTACCATTTTGCTTTGTGGGAGCCGACAGCTTCACTTCTTTTCTCTTAATGAGCTCTGGGGAGAAACATTTAACAATTATCCAGCTAGAAAAATAAATACACACACACACACAGAAGCAAAAAATGTGATGGGTATGTCACATGAAATAGCTGTATTCCAGCTTAAGGAAGAACATCATTTCAGTGATTCTCTAAGCTTGTTTCACAAAATGATAATATTTACAAGGGCTGTGCATGTTTAGAAGATTCAGATTCAATCCAATCCAATCCAAATTTGGTAATATCAGATTTGGATTATTTGGGCTCTGGTGATATGGGATTGGATTTTGAATCCAAATTCGGACATTAATTTTTATTTTCTCTCATACTGGTCAATGGGGAAATTGGGGGGGGGGAGAGAATCACCAAAAATCACTGTTTAGTCCTAGAGCCTTGAAACATGCCACACCTGTGGGGAAGGAGGTAAGGGACTGCTGCTGTAGTGAATCTTAAAAGGACTGGTCGCTCTCCTGATTTTTTGGTGGGGTTTTTTGGCATTTTTTTTTTTAAAGGCTAAAAATGGTGAGATCTGGCTTGTTTTGAACCAGGACAATACAAGGTCTTCTAAAACCAAAGACCCTCCTTGGAGCATCATTCCACCAGCATGTAGAGGAAGCTGTGCTATGCCTTCATGAAAAGCATGCCACTTCCCCTCTGGGGGAGTTGGGGATAGGGGGCACTGTTTTTTGGTGGTTTCACTCCCTATCTCTTGGGTAGATTTCAAGTGGTGGAGCTTGGCGACCATTGCTCCTCAAAAAGGGAGCTGTTATATGGAATCTCTCAGGGCTCCATTCTGTCACTAATGCTTTTTAATATCTACATGAAACCGCTGGGTGAGGTCATTAGGAGTTTGGTGCTGAGTGCTATCAGTATGCTGACAACACCCAAATCTAATTTTCCTTTTCATCTTAATCATCAGGAAATGGCATTCATTCCCTAAATGCCTACCTACAGGAAGTAATGAGCTGGATGAGGGATAACAAATTGAAACTGAATCCAAGCAAGATGGAGGTGATCATTGTAGGGGCTCAGAATTTGAGGGATGAGTTACAGCTTCCTGCACTGGATGGGGTTGCACTCCCCCAGAACGAGCAGGTACGCAGCTTGGGAGTACTCCTGGACCCAGGCCTCACCTTGGTATCTCAGGAGGAGGCTATGGCCAGGAGTGCTTTCTATCAGCTTCAGCTGATTCAACAGCTATGTTCATTCTTTGAAGAGGACGACCTCAAAACAGTGGTGCATCAGCGGGTAATCTCCAGGCTTGACTATTGCAATGTGCTCTATGTAAGGCTGCCTTTGTATGTCATTCAAAAACTTCAGTTAGTTCAAAATGTGGTGGCCAGATTAATCTCTAGGGCAGCTCAGAGAGACCATATTATGCCTGTTTTGAAACAGTTGCATTGGCTGCTGATATGTTTCCAGGCAAAATACAGAGTGCTGGTTATTACCTTTAAAGCTCTGAACGGCTTAGGTCCGAGTTATCTTAGAGAGCACCTTCTTCTGCATGATCCCCACCACACATTAAGGTGGTCTGAGGAGGTCCTTCTTCAGTTACCACCAGCACGTCTAGCTACTCCTGGGCTGTGGAATGCACTCACAGCAGAAATCCCTAATCTGAGTTCATTATTGGCCTTCAGGAGAGCCCTTAAGACCTATCCGTTTGGCCTGGCCTTCCTGGGTTTTTAAACTGCAAAGGTTTGGCCTAGTTTTCCAGGGTTTTAAAAACTGTTTTAGTTGTTTTAATAATGGTTTTATGTTGTTTTTACAGTTTTTGATTTTAACAGTTAATTGATTTTAGTTTTATTTTAATATAAAACTCCCTGAGCCATTTTTGGAAGGGCGGTATAGAAATCAACTAACTAACTAACTAACTGAATAATACATGTCACTCTTTTAAGGTCATTTACCTCCAGAAATGGACGTATCTGGCGTAGCAGAAGCAGATAAAAAGCCGCCTGGCCACTGCCTCAACCTGAGAAACCAAGGAGGGTTTGGGATACAGGAGCACTCCCAGACTACATACCTGATCTTTCAGGGGAAATGTAACCCCATCCAGAACAGGCAGATCTAAACCATCTCTCAGATTCCGACCCCCTACAGACAGTATCTCTGTCTTGTTTGGATTCAACTTCAGCCTGTTAGCCCTCATCCAGTCCATTATCGTCTCCAGGCAGGCATTTAAGGGAGACATCATTTCCTGATGAAGTTGGTTTGGAGAATAGATCATACTCCCTCTGTCCATTGGTGGAGATCATTCATCAGGCTGACCAAGGCTGTCTCCAACCTATAGCCTGCTCTAAAGCCATTGAAATGGATCTAGATAATCAGTATCTTCCAAAATTTCCAGGAGTTGATCAGCCACCATGCTCTCAATTACCTTGCCCACCCAAGGGGCAATTTGGGGCAATTTCAAATAAAATCTGAATTTTCAAATCCAAATTTACACAGGCCTAATATTTATATAATACATTGCACATTTGGAGCTATATACATGTATTCTTTAAAAATATCAACGCCATTGTTCCATAGAACCAGACAAGGCACACTCCATTCAGCATTTTGCAAACAGGTGAAACATGCAGCTGCATAAATTTAAATGTGGTGGAACTAGCTATCCACATAATTGCAGCACATTCCTGGGAACTGCTACAATCCAGATTACAGCTAAGGTTCTTGAAATTGCTTACAAGAAATCTATATGGATAGTAAAATGATAGGAAACATTTTCCTGTGTATGCAGGCATGATAATTACTCTAGGAGTCATCCCATGACTACAGCAGAGCTTCTAAAGGAAAAGTCTGAGTGCAGGAAATTTTCTTTTTCATGAACACCAAAGTTTATAGAGTCTATGTATAGTATATAGTTCTAAGTGATGATTTCTAAAAAAATTTAAATATCACAGATAAATGGGCTTATCTGTACTTACTGGTGATACTGATTGAAATACTAACATGATGTTTTAATTTCTCATTTAATGCGCTAAAATAATCTGACTAAAAGTCATCAGGTTGTCAGTCACCAGTGAATACTCATCTCCACACTCCCAATATGCTTTTTCAGACCTTCATAACTATCCATTAAAAAAGAGATATATAAAGGGGGAATGGGATTTTCAGTATGTCTCAAGCATCCCCATGGCTTTTCTCAAGTGTTACTTCTCATGTTCTGCCAAATTAAGGATATGGCAGAGCAGCATATCCATCTTAATGTGGTGTGGAAGTGAAGGGAATATCTAGGGAATCCAAATCACTCAAGTGGGAACACGGGCCTTCCTTTAAAGCCCATTAGAGTCTGCCAAATCTTCTCGCTGACACATGTCTATCTATGCTGGCTTATGTGCTATAGATGGCATTCTAGATTTTGCTAGTAATTATCGGCTCCACTTTTTGCAATGTCCTATTCAGTTGTAGCCATTTTACATGCCATATTGACTAAGGCTTCCAATGCGTTTTGGACTTAATTTGTTCTGACTTTACGTCCTGTCTCTGCAGAGATTTTTTTTTTTTTTTGCGCCATTGAATAAATAACATGTGGCTCAAATCTTCCTAAATGCCATTTCCTGTTGGTGTTGAACTGCTGACCTTTCATATGCCCAGATCAGTGATGCTTTGGTAGGAATAGATCAGGTCTGATGTCTTGAAAGCCACAACTTCATTTTAGATTTTCTTGACAGTCATTTGGTTGGCATGAAAGAAGCTTCAGCATGTAGCTTAATTGAATGCAATTATAATCTGCCTAACACAATTGGGCATTTTAAATACAAGCCTTCTTAAAGTCATCTCAAACTAATGTCATACAAATTAGTTGTAGTAAATATTTGCTAAGACAACATTCCACACACTAGTTGCACACATAATTTCTCATTCCTGGTTGACTTATTCAAATTTTTGCATTTTCCCCATAGGGAATAATGGGGATTTGAGGCTACCCCAACTCCCCCCCTGGGGAGTGCCTGGGCACCAAAGTGGGTTTGGGTGCAAGGCAGGTATGGCCATAACTCGCCCCAGGAGCCCCAAGGCAGTTGGGTTTATTTGGTTTATTTTTTATATTTTTAAAAAACATTTTAGCCTGTTTCAATGCAATGAACAGTGTGTGACCTTAATTGCTGTGAACTCTGAGTTCAGAGTTGTTCATAGTTAACAGCAATTAAGGTCACACACTGTTCTAGTTATGAATGGGGGATGGACTCGTGTTCATATACCCACTACGGAACTGAGCTTCTCAGGGTTGGAGGCTGAAGAACTGGGCCAATTTGAAGTGATGAGAGAGAGGATGTTCTAAACTGTCTTGAAAACTAGAGATTAACAAATTGCCAGGGCCAGATGGCATACACCTAAGAGTTCTTAAGGAACTCAAATGTGAAATTGCTGATCTGCTAGCAAAAATATGAAACACATATTTGTCTTTAACACATGAAGTCATCCTTCTCTCTTTCTTCTCCCACTTGTTTGTAAAAGCTGCTTCCATGTCATTTTATTCATAAATAAATCTGAACTGATTCAATGAGACTGTAGAAGGGTGCCCCACCTGACTCACTGGATAGACCCTTCCCTGGTTACCAAGGACTGAAGGACTAACTTCCACTAAAGGGACTGGTTTCCCATCTGCCTTATGATGTTGGGGAGAGCTGCCTCTCTGCAGTCAGCGAGACAGCAGAGAGGCAGGAGAACTGGCTGTGTGGGCTTCCTTCTTTCTTGAAAGACAGCTCGCACAGCCAATTGGGCTGGAGTGAGGGAGGAGCTTCCTCCCTTAACTCCAATTCTGTGGGGCCTATACTGCAGTGCCAGTATTCAGATGTAACACTGGCACTGTTGAAATGGAGTTTATGGTGGTGAAACTCCCCTCTGACCTGAGGTTCAGAGTGGAGTTTGGTGAGGGAAACCATGCGTTGCTTTCCCCGAAAACTCCATTTCCTCGGATTCAGACATTCAGGTTAGAAAACTGGAGGTGAAGAGGTTTCTTGTTAGGTCTGAAATGGGCCAGTGTGATTCCAGTCTTTTCTGGCTATTCTCTTCAGCATCCAGCACCACCAAAAAAGAAAGTAGCTCCAAACTTAACTGAGCTTTGACCTCTACTCCTAAAAAGAGAAGGGGGAAACCCCTTTCAAATTTGATTGGTCTCAGGCTGGGCCTGGCTACTAATTACAGGGCTCTTCTGGATTTAACCCCTGTTAAACCACTTAATGGTGCAATGAGGAAATGACTTGACTAGCAAGCCAGAGGTTGCTGGTTCAAATCACTGCTGGTATGAGCCCAGACTATGGGAAACACCTATATCAGGCAGCAGTGATATAGGAAGATGCTGAAAGGCATCATCTCATACTGCGCAGAAGATGGCAATCGCAAACCGCTCTTGTATTCTACCAAAGACAACCACAGGGCTCTGTGGTTGCCAAGAGTCAACATCTACTTGATGGCGTACTTTACTTACTTAATCCCTAGCTACCCACTACAGAGACTTATTTAACCCTTGTTAACTCCTAGCTACCCACAACAATGACTTATTTCCAAATAAGTGTATACAGGACCAGGTGCAGAGGGAGGCTGGTGGCGGCCTGTGTGCAGTCGCTGCCACAGCCACCTGGCCCCGCCCCACCATGTCTGACATCACACGTGGGGGCGGCTAGCCATGTTCCCACATCTGTCATCAGGCACGGGGGCATGGTCTCCCTCCCAAATGGGGCCGCGTGGCCCTGTTTGGAAGGGTGATCAGCCTGTGCTGCATTGAGCAGTGTGGGCCAGAGCGACTCTCCCTGCATTTAAAGGCAGGGAGAGCCATTCCAGCCCTGCTTCCAACACAGCGCCGACCGATCTCCCTCCCAAACAGGGCCGCACGGCCCCATTTGGGAGGGAAATGGATCCCGCTGCATTGGCAGTGAGGCCAGGAGCTGCTCTCCCTGCCTTTTAAATGCAGGGAAAGTCTCTCTGGCCATGCTGCCAACACAGCGCAGGCTGATTTCAGTCCTAAACGGGGCTGCATGGCCCCGTTTGGGAGCAAAATAACAGACACACCCGCATCTGTCATCAGACTGGGGGGGGGGTGTTTGGGGCTGCGAGGCACAGCCCCTGGGGGCAGCTGCCTGGATTCTTTGAACCCATTCACACAATGGTGGCTCTGCCCCTTTATAGGACTTCAGCCTAAGTCCTTGACCATGGCCAGCTGGTGCCCCACTGAAGATCACAGAAGACTTGAAATTTATATCAGAAAGAAAGAGAAAATGGGAGTCAAGGAGACTTGCTGTTTAACAGGTGCTTAAATGGCTGAACAAGGAGTTTTTAATCTCTATTATATGAAGGCCTGAAGGCATATCAGTGTCTATCACACCTTCACACCAGCACATATGCTCCTGTTTGTTTGCATTCATGTGACATTCAAAGAGATATACAGAAATTTCATATTAGACTGTGAGGCTATTCACACGATGGGAGAAAATCGGGCTAGCAGAGGCTAGCACGATTTTCTCCCATTGTGAGAACCACCGGACTTAGCTGCGAGCCTGATGGTTCTTAAGCGGGTCACCCGCTTAAGTAGCCCTGCCCTTAAACCAGGTTTGAGGAGCGAGAGCTCTGCAAAACCGGTTTTTCTAATCGTATGTTGTCGCAATGCAGCTCCACACCATAGCAACTCATGAGTAGACCCCCAACTGCGAGGCTCAAAAGCAGCCTCTTGGCTCAGGGGTCTCTCCAGCATGCCCTGCGCGCACTCAGGGAACTTCCGCACAGCCCCCAATCCCCCCCAGCCCCCGTCGGCTCCGTAACGGAGCTGGCAGTCGTGTGGGTGGCTGGTTCGGCTGCCCGGAGCAGACTGACCTCTGGTGGTGGGTCTTCTTGATTGTGAGACCCGCCTCTGTATATTCTAAATATTTCAAATTCAGCTTAGGCATTTAATGAGGTGCTTCAGTAATGAGGTGCTTCACACACATTATAATATTAGCATTTTTATTTTCAACCCCCTTCCTAATTATTCCTAGCATGGAATTGACCTTTTTAATAGCTGCCGTGCACTGAGTTGACACTTTCAGTGAGCTATCCACCACAACCCCAAGATCTCTCTTCTGGTCAGTCACTGACATCTCAGGCCCCATCAGTGTATATGTGAAGTTGGGGTTCTTTACCCCAATATGCATCACTTTACACTTGCTTACATTGAAGCACATGTTGTATCCATTCCAGTAATCTTTTGTAGTTTGTTTGTTTGAACATTTGTTCCAAAGTGGATCTTGTAGAGAGTGTGGCAGGAGGAGTTAGAAAGGAAAAGGGAGGAAAAGCAGAAGGAGAAAATGCAGTTGTTGCTGAATAAACCTTTAGTTAAATCTACATAATGAGGTGCTTCACACAAGCAGTGTGAAGTGCTGAAAGGAGGTCTGCAGGGAGAGCAAGTTTGCCTGACTCCTTCCTACGGATGATCTCTCACTGTTCCCTGGACAGGTGGATCACCCACCCAGATGAGTGGTGGCTCTCCTGTGGCTCGCCCATGGCTTGCGCAGCAGCTCCAGGACTTGGGCGCACGGAAGTGCTGCTTTGTGGCACCCCATCCCCCAGAGCACCAATAATGCATTGCGCTAGTGCATGCTGCATTACTGTGGGTCCCCTCCCCCTAAGTGTGCCTGGGCAGCCATGACAGACACATGATGAAACAAATAAGGGTAAGGGAGCATTCACTCCCTTAACCTAATTTAAGCTGGAGACTACATAGATGTGTTTGCTGCCATGTAGCCACTGGGATCGGGCGCTATACATGAGTGAGCAAAACTGAGCTGGACTCCCTTAGCCCATGTTTGCTTGCTCGTGTGAATAGACTCAATATTTCCTTGTGTATATGAGGCAAGCAGCTAAAAAACACCGCAATTGCCATTTTGTTATCTACTCACTATTTCCAAAGGATTCTCCTTAAAATTAAAAAAAAAAAAACCCTTCCCAGAAAACTAATAAAAGTGTTTGATTAGAGAGTGTTTGGTTTCCAACATAAATTTCAATAGGTTCTTTCCAGGCTGTCTTAAGGACTTGAGCCTTTTGACATTTTAATCAGTTGGTGGCAGCCAACTTAGTATTTATATGAATGGAAGCCATTCCACTTTGTTTCATTCGTGCAAATTCAAATTTGGGTAGTATCAAGTGTTTTTAACTTATTTTAAAAAATCATTCTATGTTGCTTTACCTTTGACCTTATCTTTTGTGGCAGCAGGTAGTTTCACTTTTTCTTTCTCAAACTCTGTTAAAAAAAGAAATTAAAAATAATGTGAACACCTGTTGTTTTGTGAACCTGAGCATGGATGTATATACATAATTCAATGTAGTTTATTGTGTTTTGATACATGCCACAAAAGTTGCTTCTGTTCATGGAGAGTCATTCAATTACATCCATTACAAAGATTTGTTATATAGTCCCTGAACCTGTATTCCACTTTGATAGAGATTGGCTGAAATCTATTAGGAGCAAAAGCAAATGGCACATCTTTCATGTTCAGCTTTAAAGAAGAAATTGCAAACATGACCACAAAGTTATTGCATGCAATGGGCCTGAGAGAGCAGCTTGGAAATTTGCATGGCAAGATGGAGTACAAGTGGGGATGACATTGGATGTTTATATGCCTGAGAAGCCTGACAAACATGCACAGCTGATCTACATGTGCAGCGCACAATCCAGCTAAGAAACTATGTTCAGAAGCCTGCTTCTGTTTGTTGGTCTACTTCTTTGTTAGATTAGGGCAAATGTCTTTTTACTGTTTCTTCAGCCAACAGAGCATACCCTTTTGACTCAATTCTTGGCCGAGATTCTTTTTGCATGGCCCCCTGTATTTCTTAAACCAACTGTGGAAATGTAGCAGTCCCATTTCTCAAACTCTGCAGTGCAGTAGAGCTGAAATGAACTTGATCCCAAATCTCCTTCTCTACAGATTGGAATTTTCTTCTTCTTCAAATGTTTGAATATTCTCTAGGATTGGAGATCTGTACTTGCCATCTAATTATTTTGGATTTCAATGAATAAACACTGAGACTGTGCACACAAACAGCCCAACCCAGACTAGGGCAGCACAACCTGGCTTGGGCTGCTCGTGTGCAGCACCGTGATTAAGGCCGATCCCGGTGCTCACTCCCTCGAATGCCCATGTTTTTGGTGCACGCTCTAACCTAGGCCTGAGATCATGTGTATGCTCGGACTTATCTTAACAACTAATTCAGAATTTGTGAAGGTGATACATGTACACAATACAAATGCAGTGGAGGCTTATGAGAGAACATATAGCTAGTTAAGAAATAGTTTATCTCACATCCAACAAAGTAGACTTCCTGGTAGGTTCCTTTGTGCATTCACTGCCTTGGCGTGTTGTAATCAGAATATACTGCCAGTCATGCATATTGAAATGAACAATTCAAGCCATTATTCAATTAAATTGAAACACTATAATTAAGCATAAACCTAAGTTCTAGTATTAGTAAGTTCCATTGCAATGCAGTATCGCTGCAATGAATTTGATGTCAAATATGAAGCCATGGTTGCAGCTCCAGAAGCTCCCATGTCACTGTCAGTCCAAGAGGGGATGTAAAAGAAAACGTTTCCCCTTCACTTTAACACAGAAGCCATGGAAGGCAAGGCAGCTCCTTGCATGCTTCCTCTAGAGTGAAGAGCATGCCTTCCACCCAGTCACAGGCTGTGTTTTCCATTCTGGCAGGGCTGTCCTTAGAGAGCCCCGGTGGGGTGCAGGGCCCAGGGCAAATCAGCCAGTGCAGGGGCCCCTTCCAGCTTATTGTAATGGGGATTAAAAGAGCGGGGCCCGGGACAGTCACCCTGCTTGCTATGCCCTAAGGCTAGCCCTGCATTCTGGGATGTGGATTTGGTAAGTGGGGGGGGGGTGGCAGAGGGGGGAGATGGGGAAAGGCAGAAGTCAAGAAGGGGGAAAGGAGGAGGAGAGGGCAGCAAAGGGTGAAAGCACAACCACTGGATCTCCAACAGAGTTACGCCATGAAAGCAGGAACCTCCCTACAGTTGTGACTGTTGGAAGCTCCCTGTTGTCATGGTGGAACTCCATCTGTCAATTCTGGACAAAGGGCACAGTCCCGTGGGTTGTAGCAGCCTGAATTTATTGTTTCTGTAATGTCTGGGTTGCACTTTATCATAGATTGTTAAACCAACATGTAATGTCATCCCATATGGGTATATTCAGTAAGTTGATTTTGCTGTATCTTAAAGGAAGGAAATGGAAATGATGATAATAAATGGCATGGCAAGTTTGTCTGTAAATGATATATAATATCTAAATCTGTTAGTTAGTGTAGAGCAGTGGTTCCCAACCTGGGTGCCTTCAGATGTTGCTGAACTTCAACTCCCATTCTCTCCAGCCACAATAAATTGTAGCAGGGACTAAAGGGAGTTGCTCACATTGGTAACCACTGGTGTAGGGCAAGGCTACACTACTTTGGCCCCCCAGCTGTTGTTGAACTTCAGCTCGCATCATCCCTACTCTTTGACATTGGCCACGGTGACTGAGAATTATGGGAACTGTAATCCAACAACAACTGGAGGATCACAGTTTTGCAGCCCTAGTGTACAAAATACTGACCTAAATGGTCTGGCTCTGTTTTAAAAAGCTTCATATGTTTGCATATGTTCATAAGGTTTATAGAAAATATCATATGACTTACTTGATTCTTTAGGTTTTGGTTTATCTGCAAAAGAAAAAAAGCTCATATCACTAGCAATTTCATGTTATGTTCACTAGAGGAAACTAGGGTTGTACAGAAAATGGATTTTTGTGTACAATAGCTCATATGACTAGTAATTTCTTGTTATGCTCACTAGAGGAAACGAGGGATGTACACAAAATTCATTTTGCAATTTGTTTCAAGCTCGAAACGAATAGCAAAATCCTCGATTTGTTGTAACAGTGGCTGAAGTTAGCAGTTTCCACAAATCAACCTTGAAACACTTGAAACATTTTGAGTGTTTTGAGCACCATCTTGAGGCCTGCTTTTCTGGGGAGAGTTGGCCTTCCAAATGGGTCAGTGGGTAGACTAGTTCTCCACGGCAGCTGATGCACTAAGTCTGGGGCAATGGTCTGGTCTACCCTATTCACGCAGTGGGTAGACCAGTCCTCCAATCCAGACTTAGTGCATCAGACTGCCTCGGAGGACTGTTCTACTGGGTAGACCAGTCCTCTGTGGGCCAGTGTGTTCAGTTCAGAGTGTTGGGCTGGCCTATCTGCTGACCCCAATTGGTAGACCAGCTCTCTCCTGAAAAAAAGGCCTCAAAATGGCACTCAAAATGTTTTGAGTTAAAATGGTGCTGTTTCATTTTGAGCTCAAAATATGCCCTTTATTTTAAGGATGTTTTGTTTCAATCTAGAAACACTCAAAATGGCCTGTTTCAAGCATGAATTTATTTTAGCTCAAACTGATTTTTACATATAGTGCCTTTTTAAGCCTCTGAGAGGCTCGGGAGTAGAACTTTTATTTGAGCCCTCCCATGCCACTTTCTGCAGTCTAGCTGACATACTGCTTAATGTTATGCATGTGGTGGAACATAATGTTTGCATATTTGTGCAAGAGTATTGTTGTGGAAGTGTAAAAATTGTGCATATGGAGTTGCACCACAGTACAGCCATTGTATATAATCAGAGCAACTCTTTGTACTAAAATAAGTATGTAAATAAATAAACAAATGAATATGGTACATAGAACCTTCATAATTTTCTTTTCTTGCACGTCTCATCATTAAACTGGCCCAAATGACTGCTTTTAAAGAATTCACATCAAAAGTGACAACCATCTTACAGGCAACCTGAAGATTACAAAATGGATTACTTTCCATATAGGCATTGTTGTGCACAAATTGAATGCTATTAGACATTTGTTCCAGATCTGATAGACAGATCTGGACAACTTAAAGAAATAACTAAAGACATAAATTCAAGGTTGTCTACTTGTTCGAATGTGCTTTCCCCCCCCCCCCACCTCATGGTACTCTCCTAGATAACATCAGCTTCATAGAGTTTCTTTTTACCTTGTTCGGCTGCCTTCAGTGGTCTATCATCTCTCTTTTCATGTGCTGCTGCAAAACAAAGATAAGGCTGATATAAGACTTCTAGTCACAAGAAAAGCTGTTCAGGCCAAAAAAAAAAAAAAAGCTTCTTCAAAGAATTCAAACCCTGCTGCTGAAGGGAACTGATATTAGCAAGACAACGATTTGATCCATCTTCATCAGGGAAATTGTAACATGGTAGTTAAATTATGCTTAATTTTCAATAAATCTACAGGTGGATTAGAGCTTTGTACAGCTGTGAAGAGAATCTTGAAAAAGGCAGCCTGGGATATAATCATTGCAGCTGCCAGGGGAGAACATTGGGGGACCAGGTTCAAAGAACCCAGGCTGCTGCCCCTCAGGGGTCTTGCCTCACGGTCCTGACATGCCCCCCACATCTGACGTCAGATGTGGGGTGGCTGGTTTAGCTCCTGAGCGGGGCTGCATGGCCCCGTCCGGGAGTTAAATGGCCATCACTGTGTTCGCAGCACGGCCAAAAGTGGCTCTTCCCTGCCTTAAAGGCAGAGAGAGCTGCTTCTGGCCGTACAGTGAACGCAGCGCTGGCTCCGATCTAGCTCTCGAACGGGGCCGTGTGGCCCCATTCAGAAGTTAGATGGCCAGCAGTGCGGCCAGGAGAGACTCTCCCTGCCTTTAAGGCAAGGAAGAGGCGCTCCTGGCCGCACTTCAAACTCAAAAGCTAGCCTGAATCCAACTCCCAAACAGGGCCGTATGTCCCCGTTTGGGAGCCAGACCACCACCCCCGCCGTATTTGACACCAGACACGGGGTATGGCTAACCACTGTGTCTGACATCAGACGTAGGAGGCAAGGCAAGCAGGGCCACGGTGGCGGCTGGACACGGGCAACCGATGGTTTGGCTCTGCTACTGGCAGTTGCTGGTTTCAGATTTTATAGTTTGCCCATACATTTATGTTTTGATATTTTTATATAGCAGCCAAAAGATGTGGGGCATGGGCAAAGAGTTTATCTTATTACTATTCAGTGTGGCATGGTCAAGGTTTTTATTTTATTAAGCCTTGTCTCCTGGCCATGGTCTTAATAAAAATCACACCTCCCCAAGCTACTATTTGTCTGAGGAGGGAAGCTGCTTGGGGGCTGATTTTTCTTGACACGTTAGTTTTGGAAACATATTTTAAAAATATCTTCCATCCACATTCCAAGATTCTGATCCTGATGCCTCTCCCAAGGTTGCAATTTTAAAAGGCAGGAAAAAAGGGGAGAAATGCACAAACTTTATATTCAACATAACTTGAAGTTTGGTCCTGAGGTATGTTCTGTTAACATAACACATGCGCTTATTTTAAAAATTCTATTCTGCTGCTCATAAAATATTCCAAATCTATGTATGTTGCAGCTAAATTACTTATCTTGTATAAGCAATTATACAGGAATCATTCTTTAACTGAGAAACAAGAGTTTGATATTTCTTACTAACTAAAACATAGGCTAAGAAAACAAACTAACAACAGTCCCTTATGCAGTGAGAAAGAGAACCTCTCAGTTTGATTTTCAAGACAGCAAGTGAAGAGAGCAAACTGTGACTCCACCCACAAGCCAGTACATAGCTACATTCAAATATAGAAAAACATGCCCCTTATAAAGAACTGAGACACTGAGGCTATTCACACGGTCCACTGAAATCGGGCTAGGGGAGCTTTGCCCAATTTCGGTGGACCATGAGAACCATCGGGCTTGCAGGCGAGCTCGATGTCCTCCAGGCGGTTAACCTACCCCTCCTCTTAAATTGGGTTTGCGGAGCAAGTGCTCTGAAAACCTGGGGTTTTTTTATCATGAGTTGCTGCGGTACAGCTCCGCACTGCAGCAACTCACGAAGAGACCCTCAACGAAGAGACCCTGAAAAGCACTCTCCAGCATGCCCTGCGCACTTGCACAGGGCATGCTGGAGCTTCTGGGGGCCATGCGGCCCCCGACCTTCCCAGCCCCTGCCAGCTCTGTGATGGAGCCAGGAGTCATTTGGGCGGCCACTGCGGCTGCCCGGAGCAAACTGACTGCTCATCTGCAGGGAGAGTGGGCTTAGCCCACTCTCCTCGCAAACCCCCTCATGGCTTTTCTCACCAATCCTGAGAAGAGCCTCAATGTCTAATGTACACAAATAACATATGGGGTTGGGCACAGTTCAGCTCCACTTTGTATGCAAAAAGTCCCATGTTCAATCCCTGGTATTTCCAGATGGAAACACTCCATCAGCTGTTTTAGTATCAGAGTATAGGTTATCTAGGATGGTCTTAATACTTAGTGGTCTAGAAGTTCTTTCACACATTGCACACAGCAAACCTTTGCTGGCCACTGAGAGCCAGTTCTTATGCTACTAGATCAGTGTGGTTACTTCTCCACTATGGCTCCATCTAATGCAGCTCTGGTAATGTGTGGGGCACCTTAAGTGGAGTAGCGGGGAAATGCTTGACTAACAAGCAGAAGGTTGCTGGTTCGAATCCCCGCTGCTACTATATCGGGCAGCAGCGATATAGGAAGATGCTGAAAGGAAGCGATATAGGAAGATGCTGATGAGGCAATGGTAAACCCCTCCTATATTCTACCAAAGAAAACCACAGGGCTCTGTGGGTGCCAGGAGCCAAAATCGACTTGATGGCACACTTAATTTAATGTTTGGGAGCACTAGAAATTAATGGGAGCACCCAATCCAAATCCTGAACAAATGATTTGTTTAGAGTAACTACTGAGAAGTCCTACTGAGTATCTTAGTCTGGATGTCAGCCTCTGTATGTTTCTATTATTCTAAAGAGTACAAGTTTCTATGCTGAAAATTATGTCCTCAAATTAGATGTTCAAAATATATTTGTTTGTTATATATTTATCACGTTTATATCTCACGCTTCATTGTAGAGCTCAGGGATAAACACCTGAGGTTATTCCATTTGATAACCCTATGGTCAGGCTCAGACACCATCACTGGCCCAAGATCATGCGGTTTATTCTTGCTAAACAGCGACTGAAACCTGGATCTCTCTAAGGGTGTTTTACCTTTTTTAGTCAAAATCCAAGCAAGTTCTTCTTTGGCTTGTTCAGTTTCTGAAAAGTTAGAATATATGTGATATGGAAAATTGACTACAGGACCAATGAATCAGATCATGCTCAGGTTGCACTATGAAGAGGTTTACAATAGTAAAATTGAAGGAAGATAGATAGATAGATAGATAGATAGATGTGTGTGTATCAGTGCTATTCACTACAGTTCTACACAGCTATAAAATGTATTTCAACATAAAATGTAAATTCTATTACCAACCTTTTTTATGAGTTTCTGATATCACTAGAGAATTAAACAAAAAGAGCACAATATTGAAAATATTTAAGGTATTTGAAATCCTTTTGTCATTACATTGCTAATACACTCACATCAACACAGAGTCATACAGGCATGTACACACACCTACAATGTTATTGTTGTTGTTGTTGCTGTTAGCCTTTTAAACAAAAACAAATCTCAAAGTGATGTACACAGCAAATCATAAGAAGATGATTTCTCTGTTCCAAAGGCACTAATCTAAAAAGAGACAAGAGACAACTAGAGGAGGCTAGAGAGGACACCCACAGCAGCTGCTGGGAGCAGGAGGCACATGCTGAACTGTATATGGACAGTGGATCTATCTATCATCTCAGTGTGTGTATCTGTGTGTTGTATAATGTAATGTACTCCCCAATTGCCAAGGGACAACTTGACTGTGCTCATCAATTATAACAGAAAAAATTGTTGCCTACCTTTTGGTTTATGAGTATCTGCTATAAAATAAAATAAAATTTCACTGTAAAATTTACTGTAAAATTAAATAAAAATATTCTATGCAACTCCTTAGATCTGTTCAAAGAAATAGTATAAATCAGGGGTTTCCAACCAGTGCTACTCCAGATGGTGCCCAGCTGTTCTTTGAAAATCTCCAGCAAAGGATAACTTACTGCTACACGAGGCAGACTGCTCCACTGTCAAACAGCTCTTACATTTAGTAAGTTCTTGCAGGGCAACCAATATGGTAAGGGGTCTGAAGGAGCTTAGTATGTTTAACATGCAGAAGAGGAGACCAAGGAGAGATATGATAGCCATCTTCAAATATCTGATGGGCAGACACATAGAAGCAGACTTTGAGGCTTGTCTCACAATCAGCTCCTACTAGTCAACACATTCGTTTCTAGGTGCTCACTGACAAACTGCTTAATAATCTGTTCCAGGATCTTGCCAGGTATTGATGTCAAGCTGACAGGCCTGCAGTTTCCAGCTCCTCTTTCCGCACCCCCAACGAAGAATGAACTACATTTGCTTCACTCTAGTCTTCCAGCACCTCAACCACTCTCCATGAGTTCCAAAGATTACAGACAATAGGAACATGGAACATAGGAAGCTGCCATATACTGAGGCTATTCACACGACTGTAGAAAATCGGGCTAGCCTCTGCTAGCCCAATTTTCTACAACAGTGAGAACCACCGGGCTCGGCTGCCCGAGCGGGGTAACCCACTCAAGTAGCCCGCCCATTAAACCGGGTTTGCAGAGCAAGCACTCTGCAAACCTGGTTTGGGGGATTGTGAGCAGCCGCTGTGTGGCTCTGCACTGCAGCTACTCATAAGCAGACCCCCGGCAGGAGGCTGAAAAGCAGCGTCTCGGCTCGGGTGTCTCCAGGGGCCGTGTGGCCCCTGAACTCGGAGCCGACAGTCATGTGAGCAGCCAATCTGGCCACTCAGGGCTCCCGCCCTGCTCATCTGCGGGGAGAGCGGGCTTAGCCCACAAGCCTGCTCTCCCTGCTTAGCTGTACAAACTGGGTCTCACTGATTGTGAGACCCAGCTCACTAAGTCAGACCATTGGTCTATTTAGCTCAGTATTGTCTTCACAGACTGGCAGTGGCTTCTCCAAGGTTGCAGGCAGGAATCTCTCTCAGTCCCCAGGGAGGGAACTTGAAACCTTCTGCTCTTCCCAGAGTGTCTCCCTCCCCTGAGGGGAATATCTGACAGTGCTCACACTTCTAGTCTCTCATTCATATGCAACCAGGGCAGACCCTGCTCAGCTAAGGGGACACGTCATGCTTGCTACCACAAGACCAGCTCTCCTCTCTCCACCAGCTCTCCTCTCTCTACTCAGAAATTGGTTCTGAAATTACATCTGGAAGTTCCTTCAGTATTCTGGGATGTAATTCATCTGGACCTCAAGTCTTAAACTCATTCAAGGTAGCCAGATGTTCTCTTACAATTACTTTAGCTTTCGCACAGTGCTGTTCCCTCCTTTCTTAATTTGTGAATCTGTACAATTTGGTTGCATAAGCACCTCATGGTGGTGGTGGGAAATCTAGATTAACTCACCTAGAGTTAATCTAGAAATCATTTCTAGAATTTCTAGAAATCTATATTAACTCACTCATGGAATGACTAATTTATGATTGTACCTAAATTAGGAAAGTCTACATCTATAATAACCACACATGTCTTACCAGGTGCTTTTACAGGTACTTCTTTCTTTGGTAGCTTGGCTAATACAGAGAGAGAGAGAGAGAGAGAGAGAGAGAGAGAGAGAGTTATTACCATATTTAAATAACTGTTCAATCAGCACATTTTAAAGGAAGCAAAGATTGGAAAATATCAGCATATTTACCAGTTTCTACCTGCTTCTCTTTCTTGTGTGGTTCTACAAAGTAAAAGGATAACAATCAACAACATAATTATTTTGTAGTTCAGTGTCTGAAGTTCTCTAAAACTACATTCCTCTTCCTTCAATGTTCTTTCCCCCCATTATTATTAGAATGACACAATAGCAGCATTCTCTGGGGAATTGTGCTGCATTTTCTTAGTAGAGTTTATGTGCTAGAGGAACATTTAATTTAACAGAATGCACAAACCATTTAAAACACTCTATATTTAAGTGATTAATTATTGCAAAACAGAAACAAGAATATCATCCCTTAAACAATCTCACCTTTAAGTTTATTAAGGTCAAGAACTAATAATAAAAGCAGACAGAAGTGTAATAGCCTTTTTAATGAAGCCACAATATATACTACTTCTTTTGCACTAGTGTGCATGGATACACACAAAAAGCGAATTCAATAGATTTGAGACTTTTGCAGTCCAGTCCTATTAATGTTTACTTGGAAGACGACCCATGGAGTTCAGTAGGGGTCCTCCTCCAGGTAACTGTGCATAGGATTGGTCTGTTAAATTACAACTTTGCAGCAACCTAATTTTACACTCAGTAGATTTTATAGCTTCTCCAAGGAGCTCTGAGAATTGTACTTTCAGTAAGTGAAATTGAGAATTCTCAGTTAGAGACACCCTGGATTCCTCCCAAAATTGCATTCCTTAGAAATATTTTGAGTAACAGTCATAATACTTAAACTGGCTTATATTCCCTGCTAATTAGGCAAAGATGCACCTTTTAAAATGGTGATTCTCTAGTATTTAGCAGGGAGACAACAATTGGCCCTGTTAAAGCCCAGTACAACATTATTTCAGTGGCTGTTGCTGGTATCTTCCTGATGTTTCTTTTTAGTCTGTAATTTGGGAAATATGGAATCTGTCTTCTTCTTCTTCTTCTTCTTCTTCTTCTTCTTCTTCTTCTTCTTCTTCTTCTTCTTCTTCTTCTTCTTCTTCTTCTTCTTCTTCTTCTTCGTAAACTGCTTTGAGAACTTTTTTTTTGTTGAAAATCAGTATATCAATAATAGTAGTCATAGTAAGTAATAGTGTAAATATGCCGGTATTTGAAACATATATTCAAGAACAAGTGTACATTTTCATTAACAGTAAAATTTATTCCTGCCATAGATTTTTACTGTTAAAATCCAAAACAAGCCACCACTGAGGTCATTGAGGCTTACTCCAAAGTATGCTTAAGTGTTCTCATAGTATAGAATTAAAATAAAATATTATTCACATGGACCAGAAACCTTTCTGGATTTCAAATTGCCCCCATTCGGAATTGTTCTCATGAATCCACAGTCCCTGTTCCATGGACAAACTATCCCTAGCTGTTTCATCCATACTCCTTGCTCACTATTTCAGGTTACAAAGCAATTGTAGGAAACTCTGGTGAATTTCAACTGCCTCTGCATACTTGAGATAAGTTATTACAGTTCACATAGTCATTTATTCTTACATTCTTACAATGAAGAGTTTCCAATGATTCAAAGCTTTCAACTTTCTAAAGGTATGGTCTAAAGGCTGGATTCTATTAACAAAGGAGAAACTTTAGTATGTTACGCAGGGGTGTAGGGAGCTTGCTGGTGGCCTGGGAACAGGATCCAGCCAGTGACGCCCCTTTTTACCACTGCATACATGCACACTGGTCATTCCCCCAGCACATGACATCAGTTGCAGAAGGCATGCATAGCCAGCATCCAGAAGGGACCTCACACCCCATTCCATTCCCTCCCAGTTGGTGAGTGAAAGGCTGGTTGGGTGCTTGCTTTCTCTTCCTCATTTCAAGTGATGGAGAAAAAGAAGGCACCCAGCCAGAGCTTTGTTCACCTATTGGGAAGGATCAGGTGAGAGGCTGCACCTCATGCTTGCAGCCATCAAGAACTTGGTTTGCTGCCTGGGTGTGGGAGGAGGACAAGGAGATGCCCTCAGGAGGGCCAAGGGCGCACTGTGGCAGCCCCATCACCCTGGCAGCCCAGGGACATTTTATTTATTTATTTACATTTATATACCACACCATATAAAATCCCAGGGTAGTTTACAACCTAAACAAACAGCCAACAGCAAGTAAAACCTAAAAAAATCATATAAAACAGATTAAAATTACCATAAATAAAACATTAAAGCTTTAACACATCATAAACTAAAAGCCTGATAAAACAGTTGTGTTTTCAAAAGTTGTTTAAAAAGAACCAGAGATGGGGAGATTCTGATGTCATTCAGGAGTATGTTCCAGAGCCCCGGAACAACCCTAGATAAGGCCCGGTTTGGGGTCACCACCAAGCGAGCCAGTGCCAACCACAATCAGGGCTCCCACAAATTACTCTCTTAAATACCCTGGGCCCAAGCCATTCAGGGCTTTATAGGTAATAACCAGAACTTTGTATTTTGCCCAGAAACTAATTGGCAGCCAGTGTAATTCTTGCTGGTTTGCGTAGTTCTGGTATTCTGGTTTAAAATTGGAGTAATATAGGTGGCCCCAGAAACCAATTTGGCTGTCTCATTCTGCACCAGTTGCAGTTTCCAAACTACATACAAAGGCAACCCAATATAGAGTGCATTGCAGTAGTCAAGCCTGAATGTTACCAACATATGTACCACTGTTTTAAGGTTGTTTGTCTTGAGAAATGGACTTAACTGCATATCTGCCATTTGTTCCACCTTGTCCAATGCTGACAAATTGATGTTAAGTGATTGATCACTCATATGTAAACAAGGTCCAAGTGATACTATGCACTGTATATTATCATACATAACGTTCAAGTGGTCCTACTCTTTCACTAAAAAGACTTGCTTTGAGGACTAGATGCCAACAAAAGCACATAGCTGCTGGAGGAGAAATCTTAATCAAAGACCATCAGTGGTTGAGTTATAGTGCTGTGGAGGGAGCTTGACCTCTTTAGCTACTGAAGACTGTGAGAGGTTGGCTGAAATTGGAGCTTGTGGATTTCATTAAGGGCCCTCTACCGTTGTTCCCACTGAAGGTAATGTCCTAAAGGAGAATGTCAAACTAATGTGCACTAGCAGAAGTGCAAGAGCTCTGACAGCCAACAAAGTGCTGCAGTACGTTCTAGGATGTGCAGCTAAATACTTAATCAGCTGACTGGCGATGCAACAAGAAAGTGAACTTTGGTAACAAACAAAGTTACTATTCTTAGAGCTTCTGAGGATAGCTGATATCCGGCCTACCTGCTCCCTGTTCTTGGCTACATGTGGCATGGCTACTGCTGGAAGAACTTTGCCTTGCCTCTTGAGTTTCTGCCTGGGGTCTGGAGAGGGCAGTAAGGTATGCCAGTGGCATTATTCATATGGCAGATGAAAGGTTATGACTGAGCCTGTAGCCTTAAGTAATCGATCAAATTCATGGCAGAGGCAATACTAGAGCTAAGAATTTTCCGGTTCACAGCTCAGTCTTAGCCACTATGCCTCAAAAGCTCTCAGCTACCAAACACAAAGATATACATGCTTAGTTGGGTTTACTACCTGCGTTCCCTCTAACTTTTTTCATTTGTGTGTGGAATGAGTTTTGTTCAGGGTGGCAGTATCAGGGCAGTGTGTGCGGATGTGCATTCAGAATGGATGTGCATTCAGAATGTGCATTCCTGATTCAACCTGAGTTGGATTTAAAATTAACTAAGTGGACATTTTAAAAAGTTGTATGCACATGCACATGCCTTAGAGGGAACACTGTTTGCTGCATAGTGATGTACTAAATTGAGGTACTTTTCTTAGTTATTCTAAACAGCACATCTTCTTTACATAGCAAATATTTCATCTCTTGAACTTCTGATGTCTGGTACCAAAACAGCCTTTATTGTCAAACAATGTAACAAACAAAATAACCTTTAAAAATCAAAATATCATGTCAATACCATCATTTTTATAACAATGATATATATTTGATCTCGGTTTTTGCAGGGATATGTTCCAGATATCTTTTCACAGCTAGCTTGCTCCCCCTACCTGAATCACGCAGAAGTGTCATTATCCCCAAATCACTTGAATTATATATGATATTATTGTTGAAAACCATAAATCATAGTGTGAGGAATTGCCAATTATTATACCTGTTCATATTTATGTGCACATACATTCCTAATAAGGAATGGTGTAAAAGGATGCATTTGAACCAGATTTTTAAAGGAAGTTGTCAAAACTACTGACAGTGACCCACCCCAGTTTTTCACTGTAAATGATTGGGGGTACCAGATTCTGTTGCCTCTAGACATCCAATCCAAGTACGAATTGGGCCCCTTCCCCTTGCATTATGTCTTTTCTTTGCTTTCTTGTTAGCAGTGGTGCTGGGGGGAAGCTTTGTGGTGGTCACTAAGCCTTTGCAATTATTCAGCTTCATAGAATTGAAAGTGCATAATATGTGCATCACCCTGGCCCCACAGGAAGGCAGACATTCTGACCACTCAATTCTGTGTACACTGGTGCTGTGAACAGTGTTCAGATGGAAAGGACAAAAGATTGTTCCCTTAAATGGAACAAAAGGTGTGGAAATCCCTAATGAGATCTGGAAAGGCATCCTTCTCAACACTTTCTCCACATGGGAAGGGCTACACTTCCCAGCACTCCATGCCCACTTTCCCACTTGCTTTCCCAGACACCACTGGAGCTTTATCGCAGCTCCAGTTGCTTTTAAGAGCCCTCCCTGCTGCTGTTAACAGCACCACTCTATGAAGAAGTGAACAGTGGGAACACATGCTTCCATGCAGGGGCAGGGACTAGGGATATGCATGAAACAGATTTTGGATTCCATTCCAAGCTTTGAATGGAACACAAAATCCCTGGATCATTCCATTGAAACAACTGGTCAAGCCAGTTGTTCTGACTGAATGACCCTGTTCTGACTCAGAACGTTCCAAGTGCCACTTTGGAATCCAAAATGGTGCTTGGAACACTTGGAATGGGGCTTGTTTCATTCCGAGCTTAGAACAGGCCCTTCATTTGTTTATTGCAGACCATGAAAATGGCCACTGCCAGTGTTCCCTCTAACAGAGATTGTTAGACTACAACTCGCAGATATTGTTGTGAGATATCCAGATATTGTTGACGACAACTCTCAGAATCCCCAACTTCAATGGCTTTTGCTTGGGGATTATGGGAGTTGTAGTCAACAGCATCTCAGAATCCCCGTTAGAGGATTTGTGCACGTGCGCTCAGAGGCCATAAGAGAACATTCGGAACATTCTGAGTCAGAATGAGATTGTTCCATTCCAAGCTCGGAACAGACCCTTCATTTGAAGGCTGTTCTGTTTCAAGCTTGGAACACTCTAACAGCATATTTCTAATCAGAACATTCTGACTACAGAATGTTCTGCACATCCCTACCAGAGACAATGTGAAGCTGAATAATAGCACAGGCCTAGTGACCACCATGGCAGAGCCTCTGTTAGGCCCTAGTCACCACTCCAAACATCAGTACAATGCCCAGGAGACCACCAGTAACCAATTAGTTTCTGTTGTTTCTAGTGTTGATGGATGCTGCTGAATTAGCTCCGTGATGGACATTGTGTAATAGCATGTTTTCTGTTAAATATTCACATTATCAAAAATTCTTCAAAGAAATGTTAATTGGAAATTATTAAAATGGCACTTACTTGTCAAACTTTCACCCTAAAAATTTCCTGTTCATTTATAACTTTTTTGGCTTCTCATTGTCTTAAGTATGAGTCTTTATATGTTTTAGTGTTGAGAGTTGATTTTATCCTTTGATTTTGTTTTTAATTTGATAGGTGCCTTTGAGATAAATTTTGATAAAGTGAATCAAATCATCTGTCCTTTCCATCTGAACATTCTAGTATAACTTTGATTCTTATTGTAATCCCACCAAAATTTTAGATTAACATTTAATTATTTGAAATGCTTGAAAGTCATTCAAATATTCACATATATCACAGTTTCTACAAGACGGCTGCATACAAAAGCTGAGATTTTTTATTATTTCCCCCAACTTAGCAAATTATTTATCTTAAAACATCATAGTTTAAGACTAATGCTAACCTCATTCTATAGACAAATTGTCAAATATAAAGGTATTTTCTCATACCTATTGTAGGCTTAGCTGCTGTTGCCTTAGCTGCCACTGGTGTCTTGGAAACTTATAAGAAAAGAAAAGAAATCATTTAATTACTATGTATGGATCATAGTGGAATTTTATGGAGAATTATTGCTTTATAATGTAAATATAATTCCCTTGAAGCATGCTTTCATTCATCTGAGAACTGCCAACAACACTTCCCTTAACATGCTTTAAGTTTTGATTTGCTGTTTTCAGAGGGAAAATACAGTTCAGAAAAATACAGATCTTCATTTTGTAAACAAGAATTTATAGGCTGTGAAGTGTATACAGGCCTGCAGTAATTTTATGTTGTGCTTCTAGTGGATGAAAATGATTGAGTATGAAATAAAGTTTTAGCTGTATTTGCATATTTGTCAAAGAAAATATATATATAATTGTGGCATATATAATCTTGAGTACAGATAAGTACATTAATATCTGAGGGATATCAGAAAGTGAGTTTGGATGACATCCGCTAACCTCTTTGTATCTCATAGAGAGGTCTTCTGCGGACTAACTAAAACAGGAGTGGTGCTCATTTGCATTAAAGTTTTTACTTGGAGTATACTACAAGTAAAATGTTACTTTAATGCAAATGAGCACCACTACTTTATTTTGTACTTAACCAGTCTTTAAAGTAGTATTTAATACTACTTAAATGTAGCATTTAATTTGTGAACCCACATGTACTGGTGGGATGGCACATGGGGATAATGTGGTGGTCGTGGTGGTGACAGAAGTCACCACCAGATGTATCATCTGAACTAGTCCAAAAGCATTTACACAATTGGACAGCAGCTAACACTGTAGTGATGCTGCTAATTGAGCAAAGAAGCACTTTTTAAGCTGATGGTTCTCTTATATCCAGCAGTGGGAAGCAACTGACACTGTCCAGCCACAGCTTCCCTCCAGTGGTTGTTGCTGGTGTTTCACTTATGTTAGAATATGAGCCATTCTAAAACTAACTCCCCACCCCCACCCCCCAATAAACTGCTTTGGGAATTTTTGTTAGAAAATGGTATATAAATATTCATAGTAGTAGCAGCAGCAGCAGCAGTAGTGGTGGTGGAATTGTTCCTTTTTTGAGGGTGTTCCCCTAACTATATACACTCAAGATTTGTGTCAGCAGAATTCAGAGCATCTCAGACTCAGTGGGAATTTGATCAACAGACATTTTCATCTGCTCATCCCCAGAGTAATGGTAAAGTTGAATTCTGACTAAAACCAAGAAACTGGGACTGATGCATATCTAGCCATCCTGGGCCACCGAAACATGGATGGGATGCGATAGGGACCCAGCACAGGGTTTGATGGGTTGACAGAGAAAATTTTTACTTCCTATGCGAGGCAACTTCCTACAGCCAGAAGGCCACAACAGACAAGTTCAACTGGTCTTGTGGTAGCAAGCATGACTTGTCCCTTTAGCTAAGCAGGGTCCATGCTGGTTGCTTATGAAAGGGAGACTAGAAGTGTGAGCACTGTAAGATATTCCTCTTAGGGGATGGGAAGAGCATTCCTCTGGGAAGAGCATCTAGGTTCCAGGTTCCTTCCCTGGCATCTCCAAGATAGGACTGAGAGAGATTCCTGCCTGCAACCTTGGATAAGCTGCTGCCTTTCTGATGGACCTATGGTCTGACTCAGTATATGGCAGGCTTCCTATGTCCCTATGTTCCTAACTTTTAATAGAAAAGAAATTAAGACAGGCCCATTATTATAACAAGTCAGCCAGGGATCTACCCCAGCTCTATGTTGGTGAGCAAGTTTGTATTCCACCAAAGGACCTACAGAACAAAGAGCGGCAGAAAGCTGACATCCAGAGGCAAGTCATTCGAGGTGATGAAACACCAGACGGCCGAGTCTTGAGAAGAAAATCAAAGACACCTGTGGAGCAGCAGCCAGCCTATAACAGACTTGAAACTAGCTGAGAGAGAGAGGAGACGGAATTCCAAGAGGGAAAGGATTCCACTTACCTACTGAATCTCCAGCTGGAGACAATCCAGATTTCCCTGCTCTGGTGAGCAAGAGGATGACTGGCTCATCAGAGTCTCCTTCAGATGCCACAGATGGCAGTTATCTCCAGGAAGAAATGACCTCTGCTCTAGCTAAACAGATCAGGACTTGGGCAGGTAGCCTGGTTCAGAGACCCCACCACATAAAGACAATGAGGCTGTGCACATGAGCGTTCCTACCCAGGTTAGGGCTGCTCGTGCGCAGTGCACGGGTGCACTCTTTACCTTAGGTACAGGGACATCTGTATGCTTGGGCTGCACACCACCCAAGCATATACAAATTCAAGCGCCCAGAGGGCCCAACTCCCAGGGGAATCCCCCAATGCACTGCACTCATCATGCAGTGCATTGTGGGATTCCTGGAGGCCAGGAAAATGAGTCCCATCCTCCAGAAATCCGTGTTGCTCTGTGCAGCAGGCACAAAGCGGCATGCCCAAGAGAAAGCCAACATTTTTCTGGGCGGAAGGTTGGTCCATCCCTTCCTCTCCCCCTCCCCACCTGCCCTCCGTGCCCTGGTAGTGATCATGGGAATAGCATTAATGTCTAAACAATGGGATTGTCTTGTGAAATTGTATTGCTAGTTTTCCTTCCTTCTTTCTTCTTTTAAAAACGGGTTTCTTTTTGTTAATTTTATAAAAAGGAAAGCTGTATTAATGTATGTGGGACTAAGTAGGAGAGATGGGACAGCAGTCAGGAACAATAACACAGCAACACAGGGCAAAGATACAGACAGAGGGAACAGCTTGTTATTACAGAATGGAGTAGAAGCAGGAAGGGCTCAGATGGATGTTGAAGCTGAGTTCTCTAAAAAAATACTTTTGTTATATACTTTTGTTATATAAGAGTGCAAACCCCACTTGAAGCAAAGGAGAACTGTTTGTTAGGCATGCCATATAAATACTACCTGGCATTGCTAGGTAGTCAAAAGATCCAGGACCTGGGCCCACAGCTCCCCTTTTAATAATTCCACTCTGTCATGCCCACTGCCAGTCTGTGAAGACAATACTGAGCTAGATAGACCAATAGTCTGACTCAGTATATGGCAGTTTCCTATGTTCCTATGGCTTTAGAAGAGGAGAGCTGGTCTAGAAGAGGAGAGCTGGTCTTGTGGTAGCAAGCATGACTTGTCCCCATAGCTAAACAGGGTCTGCCCTGCTTGCATATGAATGGGAGACTTGATGTGTGAGCACTGCAAGATCTTCCCCTCAGGGAAGAGCAGATCTTCCGCTCTGGGAAGAGCAGAAGGTTTCAAGTTCCCTCCCTGGCATCTCCAAGATAGGGCTGAGAGAGATTCCTGCCTGCAACCCTGGAGAAGCCGCTGCCAGTCTGTGAAGACAATACTGAGCGAGATGGACCAATGGTCTGACTCAGTATATGGCAGCTTCAGGGGCGTAACTACTATTAGGCAAGGGGAGGCGGCTGCCTGGGGGCCCCCACGCCTTGAGGGGCCCCCCAGAGGCAAGTCACATGACTATATATTGTGAAGTGTGTGTGTGTGTGTGTGTGTGTGTGTGTGTGTGTGTGTATCAGCGAGGGGCCAATTTTAAAATTTTGTCTCTGGGCCCACTCCAGCCTTGTTACGCCTCTGGGCAGCTTCCTATGTTTCCTAAGAATAATTACATCTGACTCCTCCTCAAAGCATCCCCTTTCCCACACAATGAGACTCTTCTCCGGCTGCTCCAGAAGAGACTAGCCCTGTTGTTTTACCGGGCATTTTACCTGGGTAAAAATACTACTGTCTGGCCCACCACTATTTCCAGCAGGAAGGAAGCCAGGGGGAGTGGGGGGGGGGAGCAGACACGCTCATGGTACAGGGCACTCGGGGATGCAGTAAGGGGAAGTCCTCCCATTCCCAGCCTTCGTCTTTGTCACGCTGCTGCTTGTGTGGGCGAGTGGTGGGGTGAAAGCAAAGAGGAACTCCTCATGCATTATACTAGCAGAGTAAAGTTGCACCGCTGAGTCAGTGTCAACTCCTGGCGACCACAGAGCCCTGTCGTTGGCTTTGGTAGAATACAGGAGGGGTTTACCAATATACTTTTTACCAGACACTGAGCAGAAAGAACATATATTTGTTTAACCCAGCAGATGGTGCTATAATGCAATGCAAAGCATGGAACCCCAAAGGACGATTAAATGAAGTAAAGCAAGGGGAAAAGAATTTAATCATTCACCTGGTGTTACCACTTTTGCAGAAGCTGCTTCGGCTGCAGGAGCTTTTGCTGGCTCTAAAATGAGCACAAATTAAAGCAATTATTATAGAGCATTCCATAATGAAAACAGAGAAATACAGGAAATCTACAAACGAAAAATATTGCCTTCAGCAACTCTCTTATGGGAGAAGAGTGAAAGAAGATTATGAGAAACAAAGTGCCCATCGGTATTCTGCTAAATCAAAAGCATGAAAAAGCAATGAACAAAAATAGTTATTTGGTATTACTTGATAATTACCATCATTCGCAAATGTGGTTTTCTTATTGTATCATTCACCATCACATCTTAGTAGCAATTTGCATTCATACAAGGTATAATTGAAATGGGTAGCAGAAGCGCTTGTTTCAGGAGGAAAATACAACTTCTACATTTAACTTCTCTGCATTAATATTCTTTTTCTTTGGGCATTAAAAACCTCCAGAATAAAAACCGCTACTCTGGATTATTTTCAGATTCTGAAACCTTATGGTTTGTTCAAAAGCTCACTAAATATGTTTGTTGATGCTTAACAAGGACTACCATGCTAGCTAGCATGCTATCTATCACTGTTTAAAAAATAATAAATGGTTGCATGCAAAGGAGAGAAATTAACCTGTGTTATGAGATATGTAATCACATTTAATCAATATGTATTGAGTCTATTTTCTTTGGGGGGGGTGGCATTATTTCATGATTTCTAGTATCAATTGATTATTACTTTTTGCATGTATCTGAGGACATTTAGCCACGGTCCCAATGTATATACACACCAGGGTGGAGAATCTAGCTATTCTCAAGGGGCAGATTAAGGGGCAGATTAAGCCTTTTGCCACCTGAAGGCAGCCAAGGATTTGCCACCCCTGCCGCTGCAGTGACAGTAGGGGTGGAGGGAGAAAGAACCCCTTTTTTCTCCTTAAAAACGGCTGCTGTGCACATTGGGATAAGTTCAGCAAAGGCCGCACAGCGGCAGCTGTGGGAAGGGGGAGAGGAAAGTCCCCCCTTTACCTTTTAAAGAGCTGTGCAGGTGACGGGGCTGTAGCAGCTGCAGTAGGGAGGGTGGTAGTGGGTTGAGGGGAAAGTTCCACCTTTAGCAATGCCGCTGCATGGGTGGTGAGTTCAGCAAGGCTGAGCTCCTTCTGGCTTCCCTTCTCCATCCCAAATGACTCTCCCTCGCTGCCCGCACAGCAGCATTGCTAAAAGGGGGAACTTTCCCCTCGGCCCACTATCACCCTCCCCGCTGCAGCCACTGCCAGCCCATTGCCTGTGCAGCGTTATAAAGGTAAAGGGGGGGGGACTTTCCCCTCACCCCCCTCCCCTCAGCCACCGATGTGTGGCCTTCACTGACCTTATCCTGCCGTGCACAGTGACAGTTTTTAAGGAGAAAAGGGGGGCTTTCCCACACCTCCAGAGAGGGGCAGCAAAATTTGAGGAGCAGCAAAATTTGCCACTCCTCAAATTTTGCCGTCGCAGGCAAGTGAAGAGTCAACATGCCTACCCTGCCTCTGCTTAAAAAAAGAGCAGGCGTTGTGAACAGAAACAATTAATGTGATAGTTCTCAGCTTCTAGCAGAAGCACTATATATCACTATTAATACATTAAATGTTTTGCTCTAGGAACAAACACAGCTTTCAGCACCGAATACATGAAACAGACACACATTTGGATAAAATATGCTACCGGATCGTATGCTGACTGGCATTCAAAATCACACACCCCTGAATATTTACACCCATGTTTCTCAAACTTGGGTCCCCAGACATTGTTGGAGTACAACTCTTATTACCCCCAGCCACAATGGTCGCTTCTTTGGTCTGCAAGGGATACAATTAACTCGTGGTGCTTTCTTGTACAGATCTGCCTACTTCCTCATCTTGCCCAACCCTTGTCTGCTTCTTATCTTTTTGCCGAAACTTTGTCTGTACTTCACTCCTCAAGCCTAACACCATAACCCCACATCCTTAGCAGAATTTGGCCATTGTGACTAGAGGTGATGGGAGTTTGCTCTATTTCCTTTACATAAGGTACATAAGGCCTGTGCATGACAAAGACTTTGGGGGATGGGCCTTTGAAAGTCCTTTTTTTCTGGGAGATCCAGACATCTATCTCCATCTGTTTCTGAGACATCCCATATTTCTTGCACTTACTCAAATGGCAATTGAGTCACTAAGAAAATGCAATTGCCTCCATTCACAAATCACAATTCCACTAGTTCATGTTGTGAATTGTAGTAGTGCTACCTCCATAGGTATATTGGATGCATGGGTAACATCACATTGATGAGAAACATGTTTATATAGCCGCTATTTCAGTTACACATTTCTTACTCCATTCTTTTACTCCCAGTGGTGCTTCCAGGAACACACATCTCTCACAATAGGTTAAAAAAACCCAAGACTACCTACTGAAGTACAAGACCACCTCCACTCCTTTCCATTGTGAGTGGGTGAGAATATAGTACCGCTAGCACTAGGTGTGATTTGTATTATGACACCAGACACAAATATGACACTATCATTGCTATCATTTACAAAATAAACTCCTTTGATGTGGAGACTGCAGAATAGCCAAGCTTGGTGGATTGCATCCTATAAGGATGAAGTTTGCCTTCATTTATTTAAGGGTTTGACAGCCTTTGAGCCTTGTTATATAGCAATGTGATATAAACTTTCCCTGCTCTTCTACCAGCTCATGCCCACAAAGAACACATTCAGCTAAGATCACAGTTGACATTTCATTCCCTATGAAATCTCTGCTTTTTCACGACATGCGATTAAAAAATATCTATTGAGAAAGAAAGAGAATAACTGTCAGTCACAACAGGAATGTGGAATTGGAAATGCAGTGTAAATTGATTTAGAATGGAAGAGGCAGCTGAAGTCCAAATGTGTCATTTTAGAATTATAACTGGTGTTGCCACTTTTCTATTTGCATCTTCATGCAATTTTAATAACTATGATTTAGGGGTATTGGAGCAAGGAGTTTTAAAACTGGGATAGATGAAAAATAACATGCAATTGGATGATGAAAAATTATCCTTACTTTTCAGTTCTTTGGTCAAAACAGCTTCTTTCTTGTCTGTAAGGGTATTTAAAAATATGTGAATTAGTTCGTACAACGTATGAAATATTATTATATATATTTGGGGAGGAAACTCCCAATACTAAAAATAACTGAATACACGTTGACTCTTCATCCTTTATTTGGAAACATAAGACATCTTCAGTTAGAAATATAATGGCCCACATTCAGTGCATCGAAATGCACGAAGTTGAGCACCAGCAACACTGCTGCATGTGACTTGTAATCTGTTTGCGCTTTGCAGAACAGGGCTGTTCTGCTGCAACTTAAAGCTGCTGCACAAATGCTGTTGTGTGACACAACACCCATTAGAAATAATGGGTGTTGCATCATGTAACTGCAGTGGAACTGCTGTATTCTGCAACAGCATGAGTGGGGTTTGAGATCCCCACAGCAGCATGGACGGTGATCAATCACTTGCATTTCACTGAACTGAATGTGGGCCACTGATTTCTCTTAAGGAGCTAGAAATTATATCATTCCAACATACAGGGCCCTGTGAATCAGTGTTCTACTTGTAACCTAGTTTCTGTGCCAAAATGAAACTTTTCTTCGTCATGAACCCCACCGCCCATTGAGATCATCAGGAGAGGTCCGACTGCAGTTGCCACCAGCTTGTTTGGTGGCTACTTGGGGACGGGCCTTCTCCACTGCTGCCCCGAGGCTTTGGAATGCACTCCCTACTGAAATAAGAACCTCCCCATCTCTGACAGCTTTTAAAAGGTCTTTAAAGATGCATCTGTTCACCCAGGCTTTTAATTAAATATTGTTTTAATAGTTTTAATACTTTTTATAAATATTATTTTAAAAATTTTAAATTGTTGTGACGTTTTAACTTTTTGGTTTTTGTTTTAACTAATGTTTTGCTTTTTAATGTTGCAAACCGCCCAGAGACATAAGTTTTGGGCAGTATAAAAATATGTTAAATAAATAAATAATAAATAAAATGAAGCTTTGGAGCATGTACTACTACTACTATTATGAATATTTATATACTGCTTTTCAACAAAATTTTCCAAAGCAGTTTATTAGAGAGAGGGAGAGGGACAGAGTCTATCAATGGCTACTAGTCGGAGGGCTGTGGGCCACCTCCAGCCTCAAAGGCAGGATGTCTCTGAGTACCAGTTGCAGGGGAGTAATGGCAGGTGAGAAGGCATGCCCTCAACTCCTGTCTGTGGCTTCCTGCGGCATCTGGTGGGCCACTGTGCGAAACAGGATGCTGGACTAGATGGGCCTTGGGCCTGATCCAGCAGGGCTGTTCTTATGTTCTTATGAGAGGGAGAGAGAAATATGGCCCCGTGTCCCCTAAGGGCCCACAATAAAAATAAACATAAGATAGACACCAGCAACAGCCACTGGAGAGACGCTGTGCTGGGGTTGGATAGGGCCAGTTGCTCTCCCTCTGCTAAATAAAGAGACTCACCACTTTAAAAAATGTGTCTCTTTGCTCAGTTTGCAGGGACTAACTGTAATGTAAAATTAATTACAGTTTGGAGGGACTAACTATAATGTAAAATAATTAAAAATAATTAATGTAAAATCAAATAATTGTAGTGTAAAATAACTGTAATGTAAAATAATTTGAAAGTATGCAGAGTATATTTTAAGTATATGTACAATACCTTTTATTCACAACTCATTAATACCTGAAGCTGCCTTATACTAAGTCAGGCCAGTGGACCATCTATGTTACCATGAGAACCTGTTTGGGGGCTCCATGGAACATCCCTATACCTAGTTTGGGGCTACTCGCTGGTATTTCCCACATTTTGCTGCTCAGCTCCCATGGGACCATGAGATCTCCATTTTTGATTTGCATGAGCTAACTGATAGGGCATGCCACTTGGCGTGTAGCCTGGGATGATAGTTCTCAGATCAAGTTTAATTTCAGGACTTCAGGAGAATCTCCCTACACTCGGCTCTCTGGTTAGAGAGAGGAATGCCAGAGCAGACATGAGTTAATCAGCACTATCCTTTTCAAATGTTACCCAAGAATTTTGCCCCCCTATGTTGGCACAACAGATCAGTTCATAATATCACCTCCTCAGGAAGGTCCGATAAGATAGCAGGTCATCTCCTCTGCTAACAAGAATGTTAATGATTGGCTCAGGGTGAGGGAAGCTAGCTTGTTTACATTTTTGAATTTTAAAATTTTATTAGTTTTACAATATCTTAACAATCCAATTACATTTAATTAAGTAAATATTGATTTCCCACTTACCAGTCTGCACGGTTCATATTAGCTATTCAAATCTACCATTGCTATAATAATTCAAAACATATGTAATCCACATTGCAAACTCGATTTTACCCTGCCCAACCTGCTGTTGTTACTAAATTTCAAACCCTGCTGAAAGGTCCATATTGGAAAAATAGTTCTTTAAGTAAAGTAAGTATGGTTCCCAATCTTCTTTGAAACATTCCAAGTTTTCATCCCTTATGAGTGCTGTAAGTTTTGCCATCTCAGCGTATTCCAAACTTTTTATCAACCAATCTTCTTTTGTGGGCATTTTATTATCTTTCAATTTCTGCACATATGCTATTCTAGCTGCCGTGGCTGCATACATAAAAAATGTTAAGTTTCTTCTGGAGAACTCTTCTTGCGTTATTCCCTGCAGGAAGGATTCTGGCCTCTTACGAAATGTCATTTTAAAAAATTTCTTCAGCTCATTATATACCATATCCCATATCCCTTCCCGCATGACCACCACATATGAAAAAAGGTTCCTTCACATTGTCCACATTTCCATTTGTTTGGAACATTTTAATACATTAATGCTAATTTTTTCGGTGTCAAATACCACCTGTACATCATCTTATAATAATTTTCTTTTAAAGTATAACATGCAGTGAACTTTAAATCAGTTTTCTATAATTTTTTCCAAGCTGCCATATTTATATTATGATCCACATCTTGAGCCCATTTTATCATAGTCGTTTTAACCACTTCATCTTTTGTCTCCTCCAAAAGCAACAACTTATACATCTTAGAGACTAATTTTTCATCATTTTCACACAATTCCTTCTCAGATTTTGACATTTGATCCTCAAATCCAACTTTAAGATCCTTCTTGTTAATTTCGTTTAGCTGATGATACTAAAACCAGTTACCAAATTTTGTACTTCGATTAGGTTTTTAAATTTACAGCCCCTCTCTTGAAAACATAACAAGTCCCTATAGGTACCCCATTCAGATTGCATATTTATCTCTTTACGTGCCAAAGCTTCAATCGGGGATACCCATAACGGAGTTTTAGATTCCAGCCATTTTTTTGTATTTTACCCACACTCCCATTAGACTCCTTCTTACATAGTGATTAAGAAAGTCTTTATGCACTTTACTTTTGTCATACCACAGATATGAATGCCATCCAAACCTTCTATCAAATCCTTCCAGATCAAGTATTCTGGGATTTCTTAATGTTATCCATTCTTTTAACCATGTCAAACAAGCAGCATCAAAATACAACCTTAAATCTGGCAGGGTAAGACCACCTCTTTCTTTAGCATCAGTTAAATTTTTAAATTTAATTCTTGGCCTTTTCCCTTGCCAAACAAATTTGGTTATGTCCTTTTGTCATTGCTTTAAACAGGTTAACGTATTAATTATAGGAATAGTCTGGAAAAGAAACAACATTTTAGGTAGAACATTCATCTTCACAACTGAAATTCTTCCCATTAAAGATAAGTTCATTCTAGTCCATCTTTGCAAATCAATTTTTACTGTATTCCATATTTTAGTATTATTATTTGAAAACAACAAATATTTTTTGTTTGTCAACCAGACACCCAAGTATTTATTTTTCTTCTCCACTTTCAATTTGCTTATTTCATAAAGTCTATCATTGGATTTCTGGTCTATATTTTTTGTCAACACCTTCATTTTACTCTTATTTATATAAAACCCAGCCAGTTGGCCAAATTGTTCTATTTTTTCCAAGAGCCTTCCGATCTTCTCTAATGGATTTTCTAGAAAAAACACCACATCATCCGCAAAGGCTCTAAGTTTATACTCCTGTTTCCCTACTTTCAGCCCTTGTATTTGTTCAGCTTCTCTAATATTTCTACAAAGCACTTCCAGAACTACTATAAAAAGTAATGGGGAAAGTGAACAACCTTGTCTAGTTCCCTTTTGTATTTTACAATTATCTGATAGTCCCCATTTATAATAATTTTAGCATATTGTTCCGAATATATTGTCTTAATGGCCCTAATAAAATTATTACCAACTCCCATTGCATCCAGTAGCCTCCACATAAACTGCCAGGAAACATTGTCAAATGCTTTCTCTGCATCCAGAAAGATCATGGCTATCTGTTTATCACTGTGTTTTTCAAAACACAAAAACAAACAAACAAACAAAACATGCTTATTTACATTTTAGTCACTACCAAGTATTCTAAAAAGACATGAGATAAACCCTGATGTGTCAATTTCATTTCTCCCTGCACGGGTCTTTTACATCTTTGTTCAAAAAGTCCACTCCTCACAATTGAATAGGACAATGCTTTGTCCTGTCTTTTGTCCCTATTGATAGCTAGCGGCAATCAGCATAATGTCTTCAGGCAACATTTTACCTACAAGATACAATCATTCAATGTGTCTCTACCCCAGATTCACCAGGTGTTTCTTCCTCGGATCCACAGCTGCTTTTCACTACGCCTTGGCACTGGTACCTCCAACTTTACCTGCCTTGACTCCCGCTTTCCACTTCCAGCCCAGCTCCTTTTCCTAACCCAGTCTGTGCAGCACTATCGGCTGCAAGCCTGCTCCCTGGGATCCTGCTCCCACCTTCCTGCCTACCTCGGAGGAGAGAAGCTCCTCAGTAATGACCAAGCCACAAGGCTTGTAGCTAATTTACCTGCTGGTTTTACCACACCCCGTTGGAAAGATTGAGGTAGTAGCTAACTCCTGCTCAAACCTCTCACTCCCTTTCCTCTTACTACTTTTAAAACCTAACACCTGTTTCTCCCTTGTCAGCCTTGAGTGAACTTAATTCGGAAACTCAAGTCAAATTACCTCCTTGTGAGCAGTAACATAGTCCTTTTAAATCTCTTAATCTTGCTAGTTGAATATAGTTGCTCATTAACCATTATATTATCTTCCTGTACCCCTAAAAACACTCAAATCAACCTTATTCTGTTTTTGAACTGTAACCTCTCTGTTCAGTTGTTTCCATGTCCAGAGCTATTCTGAGGTGCTGGGACTGCTCCATTCAAGCGTGCCAGTTCCCCCACACAAGCCTAAAACGTAGTCAGGGGTATCTGCCAGTTCCTGTAGGAGCAGTTCCATTAACATCTAGTCCAGTGCTGCCTGCTCTGTCTGGCAGAGGCTCTCTAATGATGCAGGAAGAAGATTTTTCTCAACATGAACTAAGAGCCATTTCTAAGTGAAAACATGGGGCATTCAACTTGAGACCTTCTGCATACAAAGTACTGTATGTGCTCTATCATTGAATGATGGCCCCTCTCCATTAGGGAATAACCACAACAAGTTGGGTATCTGGGATGAAATGAAGAGGCACAGGGCACACACATCTGCAGGCAAGAGTTCTAGTCATGCTTGAACCAAGGGGTGTGCACAAAACCGGTTTGCATGGTTCAGTTGGAGTCTGAGCTGGACCCAAACCAAACTGGGCATGTCAGTTTTGCCTCCCGAACAGAGCCCCCCCCCCGCCAGCTTGGCTCAAATTCTAGCTGGTTTAGGGTTCTATGGGTTTCCCCCTCACAAAATAGCAACTCACTGCCTCTGCGGGGTGTGTGTGTGTGTGCTGCTGTGGCTGCGGGGGGGGGGTCCTCCAAATGGGCAGGGCACATGCACAGTGGCCTTCCAAATGGCCACTGCCATCTCAGAAAGGGCAAAATGTTCCAAAAATGGCCCAAAATGGTCCAGGGGAGACTGTGGGTAGGGCAGTGGGGAGAGGGGGAACTGCCGGAGACCCTTCCACCACCGCAGCACCCCCAGAGACAGTGAGTTGTTTAATTTTTTTTTTTTAAAAAACCGCATAGAACCCCTTAACTGGCCCCAAGCTGGCCCGGGGGGGGGGCGGGGTTGGCTCAAACTTAAGCTGAGCTGGGCCTGGTCTGACTCAAGAGTGAGCCCTTGAACTGGACCAGTTCAATGGTGAACCATCTCGAGATCGAGCCAGTTCACACATCCTCACAAAAGCCCTGGCATTTCTCTTTTAGAAAGTAATGCCCCATCCTCCAATTCTTTGTTTTTATTGGATGGAGACTTTTTCCTTCGGAATGTTTTTCCACTATAAAGAGCCTTAGTACCCTTTCTGAAAGGTTCCTACTAATGTCCTTTCTTTGATCAAAAGCAATAAAAAGCCTCGAAATTTCAAGGGGAAACTCATTTATACTTGGGTGTATGTACATTGCTCTCTGGACTAAAAATATTTCTGGGTTAATCTGCTGCCTCTATTAGCATGTTTTCCAGGAATCACTTCAAAGCATGCTAATTACCACATTGAAATGAAATTAATCATAAAGCAGCTTTCGGCCATGGGGGTCTGCTGAAGCATTCACAAAACACTTTATAGTTGCCAGATATGGAAATTTTAAAAGGTGTCACTTGTGGATGATTTGAATCATTTATCACAATAATCTGCTATTACCAGAAGCTATAAAAGCTGACTACACCAGCAATATTATATGTAGGAGAGCAGATGTGATCTACAATTAAATATTCCAAGCTTTTAAAAGAAAATATATTCTCATACAGGTGCATATCTTGATTTATTTTAGTTAAAGAATATCATTTTCTAGATACCTTCACATACTTAAAACATCAGTAGCTCAGGCTGTAATCATTTCAATGCTGACTTATTTTTATTTTTCAAAGTTAACTTCCTGATTTTCTAAGAGGTGCAACACATGTTGGATAAGGAAGCAAGTGGCCACATATTGAATGAGCTCCCATGCAGTTTTATGTGTAGCACATAATGTTTTCAGGGAGGTTTATGAAAAACTATAACCACCCTAATGCCACACTTGCTGGTTCACCCTCTTAGCTCCCTGCATGTGTGTGTCTGAGCATTGGCATAGCTAACACATGGGAGTCCTTTATTTGCCTCCTAGCATGTGGAGCACCGGAGGCCCATGCTGTGTGCGTGCTCTTCATTTACCCCAGGTAGTGGGGACCAGTGGGTAGCATGCTCTTTGCATGTGCCATCCCATTCACTCTCTGCCACCTCCACCCACTTCTGCCTCTCCTCTCTGCCTCCTCCTCTTTCTATCTCCTCCTTCTTTGCTGCCACCTGCACTGTTTACTTCCACAGGAAGCACTTGCAAGTGATATGTGGTGTGACAGCAGGAGGAGAGAGATAGACAATGAGAGCAGAGGTGGCAGTGAGAGTGTGGTTGGAGGTGGAGGTGGCATGAGCGTCCAGGTGGTCAGAGTGGGGGAAGCAGAACGGGCCCCTGGGCAATGGGCCCCTGGTGTTTTCAATGAACACCCTTGAGCATCCGTAGCTTTGCCCCTTCTCCTGAGTACACAATCACTTCCTTATTCACCTGCTGGTGCATCAGGATGTTGGTATTAAAATAGGCAGGTACTGTAATGAACTGTCTGTACTAAACTATAAAGATATTTGTGAGAAGTGCCATCTTTATCTAAAATATACTAAAATATCCCCGTGCTTCAGAACATATTTCTTGAAAGGAGCTGGTTTAATTATAGTTCGTATCCATTATTACACATAATGTTATATTGTTTTTAAAAAAGAAAAACAGTGGCTGACATTCTGCCATTTTTGTAATCATTAGTAGAACAGCATTGTGCTGTTCAATCATTATGACAGGTGGGATGAATCTTGGGGCAATGTGCACATTGTAAGGAGCCCTTGGAGTTCAGTGTGTCACCTTGCACTCTCTGATTGGAATTCTTGGTGCAGGGCAAGCTTCTCACTGTCAAGGATGGAGGGTACCATCATCACAGTAATATCCACTACTGTAGCAGTTAACTTTTCATATAAGAGAGAATAGCCAATAGATACAAATAAACCTTCTTCATACAAATGAACCTTCTTCATGTCCTGCTTGGGCCCAAAACTTGAGAATCAAGGCTTCTCCTAAATACATAACCCCACTCCTTAATCCTCATCCAGGATTCTGTTTCTTGGTTATGCTGACCTATAATAGACTCTTGGGAACTGGGCTTATATACATATATGAATGTATGCATTATACTGTGTATTGATTGATTGATTGATTGATTGATTGATTGATTGATTGAGTGCCACCAAGTCGGTGTTGACTCTTAGCGACCATATAGATAGATTCTCTCCAGGATTATCTGTCTTCAACTTGGCCTTTAAGGTCTCTCAGTGGTGCATTCATTGCTGTCGTAATTGAGTCCATCCACTTTGCTGCTGGTAAAAGAGGGAAATTTTATACCAGGGATGTAGGAAGTCCACCGGCAAGGTCCCCCAGCAGCCCCCACCCTATTGCAAATTGGTGTGTGCATGGACCAGCACACACATGTGCATGCCCTGATCATGACCCCACTAGGGTGTGGCCAGTATCAGGAGCATACTTAGACCAACTCAGACCCAATTCTCCCCAGACAGTTCCCAGACAATGCTGGCATGAAGCTCTGGTTGGGGAGAATCAGGAATTGGGCTAAGTGATCCTGCTCCTAATACTGGCCACACAGCCTGCATCTGACGGTGATGCAGGGAGTTGGGCCAATACCAGGAAGAGGGGCTGCTCAGCCCGTCTCTCAATCCTCCCCAGTTAGCACTTCATTCCAGCACTGACTAGCTAGGGGTTTCTTTCTCTGCCTTGCTGGGAGCATGGCAAAGAAATAAGCCTGCAGCCACCCAGTACTGGAATGAAGCACTGGTTGCCAGGAGAGAGGCGCACCTCATGCTCCCAGCCGGTGAGCACTTGGTTTGCTGGCTGGGTGCGGGAGCAGGCAAGAGGGTGCCTTGTAGGAGGGACGATGGGGTGCCAGTGCCCCCCCCAACTCCAGAGGCCCAAGGACTCTCATCCCCCTTGGTCCATTGTACCTATACTCCTGTTTATACAATAAAAACATAATTTAGCTTCTCTGTTTTCAACTGGAGAAGGATTTCCTTTTATTGGTTCTAGAAAAGGAATGCCATGCAAGTAAATACTCTGTTGTTTATTTTAACAAGTAAAAGTTTTAACAAACATGATCTAACAAACATATTCTTATCTGAATGAAGATAAGAATTCTTCATTCTGTATGAAGGAACAGTATGTGTGTATATGTATATATGTATATGAAACTGCAAAACATTGCTTCATTCTTTTACCTCTTTCTAGCACAAGCTGCTTCATTTTACCTCAGGCCTCAATCAACATTCCTTTGAAGCAAACTAGCAGCAACACAGCAGCTGCACATAACATCTAAACTACTCACTGGATGATGAAAATGAAGCCCCCTTCCTACAGCTTTTCATACAACTGTATCCTTAGGTCATTTATCATAACCCACAAGGGTGCTGCTTTACTGCTCTTTCCGAAATCAGTCACTTTGAGCATAAATACATTCTTTTTATTGAAAATTTCAGATCTTGAGCTGGAGAGAATTCCAGATGTAAGGCATGTAATGACTTTACAAGTCTTCTCCCAAAAATGTTTGGCAGGATATGCATTTAGAGTGACTACAGCTTTGACTGTCTAGGAGCTCATAGAAAGGCAGCCATTAAAGTGAGGCTCAAACTGAACACTATTCCATCCATGGTCATTTCAATAATAACTAAAATTTGGAGGTGTTCCTTGGAATAAAAAATAAAAAATAAAAAAATTAAAAATGGCCTCTGAAATGTAGCAATTTTTTTAAAAAACTAAACCAAAAATATTTCTGATACCCCATGCTGATAATCAGAAGTGCTACTTTCCAAAGTTTATTCTGAGCACACTGAGTTCAGGTAGGCATGAGCTCAACAATACAACATGACTTGTCCACAGATTCATATAATGAGGAGTGTGTACCTGTACATCTCCTCTCCATCTGACATGTAGTCTTCCTGCTGAAAAATCATGGCAGGGGTGGTGCAGGATGGAACATTCAGCTACCCTTCACTGCATGACTGAAATACTACTTTGTAGTATTTGTAGCTCCGTTGTGTGGTGATCATGTGGTGGGATGATGGCACACCACCTGGAAAGCAGATATATGCACACCTGTTTCCTCCATGTAATGGAGGAGCCATTCAGATGTATGGTCCAAAGCAGCTCAGGGTATTTGGACAATTAGCGTTTAGGTAATGGGAAATGACTTGACTAGCAAGCCAGAGGTTGCCAGTTCGAACCCCTGCTTGTATGTTTCCAAGACTATATTGTCACAAACACCTATATTGGGCAGCAGCGATATAGGAAGATACTGAAAGGCATCATCTCATACTGCACGGGAGATGGCAATGCTGAACCCCTCCTGTATTCTACCAAAGACAACCACAGGGCTCTGTGGTCACCAGGACTCAACACCAACTCGACTACACACTTTACCTTTACTTTAATAGACATTCAGCTGGATTTGCAGGGAATGTATCTGGCCATCAAGAAACCAGTTCATTTTAACAGTTTTGCAACACCCATGGATTTTAAATAATTCTACTGTAAAACACAGCATGCCATGAATCCCTTAACACTGCAAGCAACACTTTTTTGTACCATCCATGTCTAATGAAGCTTTTATCCAAGTGTTGTGACAAACTGTATTTCAGTAGTTACCAATGAACCATTTTGCATCTCTTTGCATGTTTGTGAGCAAAAAAGGGGGCTTGATCCTTTTATTATAAGGGCTGGCATATTAGCACCAATCAAATTTGCCTTTGCTGTTATAAACAAATCAGAATAATGTTGCTGTAACATCTAAACAAACTGGCTTACATTACACACATGTATAGGTGTGAGCAGTGGTCAAGCCACCAACATCCCCTTGCATAGTATGTAAGCCATTGCCTGCTTTACTTGCACTTTGCATTATTTCCATCTGATAATTCATTTATTTCATTTACTTTCTTTACATCCGAAATTAAATGTCTGGGCAAACCAGTTGCTATATAGTTCTATCTGACCCCATGCCTTGCAGCATGCTAGAATCCCCCAAACTGCCAGGATTTTCATCTGTGTACATAGAACATGATGGGCCACTCCAGTTGGCCTCCATCTTATCATCTTGGGCTTCAGTGCAGGCTACAGCTGCTGCTAGGGTGACAGCCTGGCTGAGCCCATATGGAAATTCCTTTCAAATGAACCGGTGCCTTGATGGGGGTACTCCAGAAAAGACCATCTGACAGCAGCATTTTTTCAATGCTTGGGAAGTGGGATAACTGCATATACAAATGTGCCTCAGCCTAAACTGAAAAGTATGTAAAGAATTAATGTTCCCTGACAGTTATTACAACTTTTCACTGGTACACAATATAGAGTTCTGATGATCTGAAATGCTAGAATTTAAGCTTATGCAATTCAGGAGGGAAGGAGGGAAGGCGAGAGATAAATACTTTCCCCCCATTTTTAAAATTCATTCTTGCAATGTACTCTCTTACAGACTTACTGCAAATGGATTGCTGCTGATCTAACTAAAGTCTTTCTGACTTTCTGCTCAGACTCAACAGATTAATCAGTACTTCCACTTACATGGGTATATAAATCTAGCATAACCACACTGGCTTCAGAGCTTCCAAGAAACCAGATAAGCAGACCTAGATACAGTATGTCAGCCATATGTGTGAAATCATTTCCTGCACATTTGACACATTAATGGGAGCTTTTAAACCAATACATCATGCATGGATTGTACTTAATGTTCCATTTCCTGCCCCTAGCAAAGTGTTCAAATGTGTTAAAATAAAAGAAGCAGCAGGTGGCACAAGATGCCTGAAAAATAGCTTCTCCTCATAGTACTTTAATCAAGAGCCCATTCTTAGCATAGCCTATATCCAGATAGCAGATGTGCCAGACTTCAGATACTTGTTGCTAAACAATGCACTTTATTTCTGCCAAAGGATTTAAAAGCCAGCCAAATACCTGACACAAGCCAAGAATAAACCAAAATTAAATCATATCCATTGCCATTTCTGTTCCAGGGCCACAAAACTCAAAGTTTGAGTATGATGGCCAAATTATATTAAATATTAAATAATATTTAATATTTAATGTTAAGTAATATGAAATGTATCAGAGTACAGTTACAGGCTTACATTTACTTGTGAGTAGCAGATGCATGCGGGGTTGTAACTTGTATTAAGCATACTTGTATTGCAGCATGGAGGCAAATTTAACTTGTTACTTGTGTTGTTTACCCATGAAAGTTAGCCCTCCAATGAATATTTAACCCTGAAAGTCCCATGGTAGCAAATGGCACTTTCAGATTTGGGTGGCATTCAGAAGCTTTGTAAGAACTCATTTTATTTGAGGCTGGTCAATTATATGGTCAAGACTTTGTGGGAGGGATTATTATGCTTACACTGGTTTAACTGGATTTTAATTGGAGTTTTGCAGGCAATTTGAATCTATGAGGATCTGGAGCCCAGGAATGCAGTAGGTCATGCTTTTTAAATCTTTCCAATAATTTGGTTTTTGTGTGATTTTCAGTCATTTCAATCTATGATATGTGAAGCCTTGGTAATAGGGTAGACATACGTTTTAAATGCTTGCACTCCAGCTCAGTGATTTGCTGTAGGCATCAGGTCAGTGATTTGCTGATACACATCTAGAACTTTCCTTGTGCCCAAGAGTATTTCTGTTCTGTTCAAAGGTCAGTTGAGCTTTGGGAGCTGCCCTTCCACTGAAGTGAATGGGAACCTTCCCACTGGTACAGAAGCTCTATTGCTGTGCACTGGAGAGCAAGTAGGAATCTTGAGCAGGATTGGTTATAGGCATCTTTGGCCTTGAGACAAACTATATACAGCCAGCACAACAAGGTCTCTGTGGTTTTTTGTTTTGTTTTCTTTTAATGCAGACAGCATTTTTTGTGGTGATTTGTGTGGGGTGATCTGGATTAGAACCATGGTGGATGCTTTGATCCTTTCCCAAATCCACAGTCCCAGTCCAGATCAAGCCCAGCCCCCTGCACTGCTTGGAAAGGAAGCTTCCATTTGTGCATATCTGCTATTTTCATTTTTGAAAACAAATGCACATGCCCCACTCTTGCAGTCTGTGCATCAGAAAATTATAATGAAGAAACAGACCAAGCTGATGTTATCTTGTTTTAACATACCAAAATCCTGATGCTGCTGAGTGACCTTACATAATTACATCACAAATAGAACCCATGTGAAGTACTCTTGAATATGGTTCCATAAACCTTTTCTTAGGTCAAAAGCATTCCTCACACCATAGAGCTCTTCTCACAATTGGACAGAAGAGCTTGTGGGCAGGCTGCGGAGAAGGCGGGTTTAGCCTACCTCCCCCCACCCACCCAGACGAAAGGTGACTCCCACTTCAGCTCCTGGGGTCTGGGTGCTGGGACATACCACTGTGCATTGCCCCACCCCCAGAGCCCCAATAATTTATTTATTTTATTTTAATTTATTTTACATTTTATATTCCGCTCTTCCTCCAAGGAGCCCAGAGCGGTGTACTACATACTTAGGTTTCTCCTCACAACAACCCTGTGAAGTAGATTAGGCTGAGAGAGAAGTGACTGGCCCAGAGTCACCCAGCTAGTTTCATGGCTGAATGGGGATTTGAACTCGGGTCTCCCCGGTCCTAGTCCAGCACTCTAACCACTACACCATGCTGGCAAGTGCATGGTGCATTACTGGGATCCCCCTTCCCCCATGTGTGCCAGCCACTGACACACAATTAGAAAAATGCTGTTAAGGGAGTGCTTGCTTCCTTGACCACATTTATCAAGGGAGTCTACTTAGGTGGGTTTGCCACATATCTAATTGCATTCACTTTGCATATATACACCAGGGCTGTGCATCATTTTAGCTATATAAAGGTACAATCTACAGTTCTTAGAAGACAATAGAATGTATACACTAATGAAAAGGATAAATTCCCATGCTGCATTGGCTACATGATAATTACAGTGATTGCTTTGTAATCTGAATGGCAAGGATGTGGTCTTCTATAATGTCAAGCAATTGCTTAGCAACTGAAAACCAACTGGTAGGTTTCATTATAATTTGGACTCATCATAGGACCTTGGCCTGTAACAAAGGTAATCATTTGCTCAGACAATTTCTTATTAAGGTCAAAAGAGGGACATTCCTTCCATCTGTAAAAGCCAAAAGCTAAATCAGGTTCAAATTTACAACAGAAATAAAGAAAGGATCGCTCATTTATAAATTAAAAAAGAGATGAAAACCTACAGATTTTATTGATGATAATAATGATGATGATGATGTTTGACTGCTTTCTGCTTGGACTTTTATTTTGCAGTAGTCCCTAAAGATTCTTCTAAAAGGGTAAGGTAGTATATACTGAGTTTGTTAACTATCACAGAAGACTATGCAATAATTATGGGTTCCAGATAGAGTATTATATCCCAAGCTGTTTCATTAAATCAACATACATACTTTGATCATTTAAAAAAAACCTTATGAAAAATGTACATTCTATGCCACACCTTCAGCTCGTCAGATTCTGCTTATTATGTTTTTCTGATTATATGCATCTGTGAACAAACAGGGGACTGATCCATAATAAACTGAAATAACAGCTTACTAGGTCTCTGTAAAACCTTGGACCTTGAAATGGGGCCCACCCAAAGAGGGCTGATATGGTCCAGTTCTATCTAGTTCAACCTGTACTGGACAGTGAAAATCACATACACATGCAGAGCTGCTATTTGTCCCATTAGAAAAGACATAAGTGCAGGCTAGTTGGGTTGGGAGGTAAATTTCATATCATACAAAATGTTGGCCAAGTTCTTTTTCTAAAGCACCAGGATGTTGTAAAACAGAGGTACTGAGACATCTTCAGCTGAGAAATTAACAGTACTATGTTGCATCTTGAAATCTTGTTGCGATGCATTTGCAATTAACATTGCCTTTATACTTATGGAGTATATTGGGATGTGCAAAAATCAAAATCTATTATTCAATTTGAAGTTGAATCTAGTCGCAGACCTCCCTGATATGTCAAAAGCAGCTGGCTTGGCCAGCTGACTCAACAAATGCCTCCAATTTGACCTGAATCCATTCGGGTGAATCGGGTGTCATTTTGAGGCCCATTTTGCTGGGGAAAATGGGCTTCAAAATCACACTTCTTTTGGGAGAGAGGTGGATTACCAATTGGGATCAGCAGGTAGACCAGCTCTCTAAGGCACACTAATGCACCAAGTCCGGAGCAGAGAGTTGGTCTACCTGCCTATCCCAACTGGTAGACCAACTCACCCCAGAAAACCAGGAGAGCTGGTCTACCAATTGGGATTGTCAGGTAGACCAACCCTCCACCTGCCTAACGAGGCTGCAGAGAAGCTGAATGGGTTCTCTTCATCAGTTTTCCTGGTGGTGGATACTGACCATATATCCTCTCTGGAACTGAGCTTCTCAAGTTTGGAGGCTTAAGAACTGGGCCAATTTGAGGTGAAAAGGGAAGATGTTCTAAACTTGTCCCCTTAGCTAAGCGGGGTCTGCCCTGGTTGCATATGAATGGGAGACTAAAATTGTGAGCACTGTAAGATATTCCCTTCAGGGGATGGGGCTTCTCTGGGAAGAGCAGAAGGTTCCAAGTTCCCTCCCTGGCTTCTCCAAGATAGGGCTGAGAGAGATTCTGCCTGAAACCTTGGAGAAGCTGCTGCAAGTCTATGTAGATAATACTGTGCTTGATGGACCTATGGTCTGACTCAGTATATGTCAGCTTCCAATGTTCCTGTGTCTTGAAAAACTAAAAATTTACAAACTGCCTGGACCACATGGCATCCACCCAAGAGTTCTGAAGTAACTCAAATGTGAAATTGTTGATCTCCTAGCAAAATTATGTAACTTGTCCCTACAGTCAGACCCTATACCAGCGAACTGGAACGTAGCTAATGTAACTCTGATTTTAAAAAAGGGATCTGTGGAGATGCGGGAAACTACAGGTCGGTTAGCTTAACTTCTGTGCTGGGTAAATCGATGGAAAGCATAATTAAGGACAAAATTATGAAACTTATAGAAGAACAGGTGTTGCTGAAGGAGAACCAGCTTCTGCAAGGGCAAGTCTTCCCTCACTAAGCTTTGGAGTTCTTTGAGAGTGTCAACAAGTGTGTGGATAAAGCTGATCCAGCTGACATAGTATACTTGGATTTCCAAAATGCTTTTGACAAAGTTCTTCACCAAAGGCTCTTGTGTAAACTTAGCAGTCATGGGATAAGGGAATAGGTTCATGTGTGGATTGGTAACTGGTTGAAAGACAGGAAGCAGAGGGTAGGAATAAATGGACAGTTTTCACAATGGAGGGAAGTAAAATGGAGGGAAGTTAAAAGTGGGGTCTGCCAAGGATATGTATTGGGACCAGTGCTCTTTAACTTGTTCATAAATGATCTAGAAGTTCAGGTAAGCAGTGAAGTGGCCAAATTTGTAGATGACACTAAATCCAAAACAGATTGTGCGGAGCTCCAAAAGGATCTCTCTCTCATAATGACACATTACCTGGTTGTCTGCGTGGCCCCATGGAGTCTGGTGGGGCATCAGGGAGTGCAGCATCCCTCTTTGGGGCTTCTGTCTTCCCTCTAGAAAGTGGGGTTGAGATGGTTCCAGAGCTGTCAGGTCCGGGTGGGTTGAGCAGGTGAGGCAAGGAGAGCTGCAGGGAACAGCCCTGGTGGGGCCGACATGGTGGGAGAAGCAGGAAGCAAGACCATGGAGGGGTGGGGCTTGGAGTAGGCTTTATACCCTGTCAGCTCTGTACTAGGGCATTGAAAGCCAAGGCAACCAATGATGAGGGCTGCTCTTGAACGTGGGAGTCGGAATTCCCCAGGAGCATTTCCAGATGGGAGTTTTAGGTTGGAATGGAGAGTGCACATTTGCACATTGGCAGGATTTGTGCCAAAGTCTGTGCGAGATATTGGGGAGCCCTTTGCACATAATTCGGGTTTTTCAACGTGTGTTAGGGCTTAGCCCAATTTATGTCCAGGATTTTAAAAAATCAACTTTTTGTATCGGTTTTTATGGACAAATTCAAATTTGCAGTAAAGCCTTCTGTTTGGGAAAGCTCCTGGAGTTGGAACTGTCTAAGCATAGTGAGCCAGGTACATAGGAACATAGGAAACTGCCATATACTGAGTCAGACCATTGGTCCATCTCGCTCAGTATTGTCTTCACAGACTGGCAGTGGCTTCTCCAAGGTTGCAGGCAGGAATCTCTCTCAGCCCTATCTTGGAGAAGCCAGGGAGGGAACTTGGAACCTTCTGCTCTTCCCAGAGCGGCTCCATCCCCTGAGGGGAATATCTTGCAGTGCTCACACATCAAGTCTCCCATTCAGATGCAACCAGGGCAGACCCTGCTTAGCTATGGGGACAAGTCATGCTTGCTACCACAAGACCAGCTCTCCTCTCCTGGAGAGACTAAGGTGATGAAGTAACCTCCTCCCTGACTTACCTGAAGGCTGAACTTGGCTGTTCTATCCCCAGGATTTTGGAGTCAAAAAGGGACATGAACAAACCTCCTCCCCCTAGAGCGTGATACTCTCCTAACTTGCTGAATGGGTGACAAAATGGCAAATGCAGTTCAATGTAAGCAAGTCTAAAATGATGCATATTGGAGCAAAAAAACCCAACTTCAGTGACTGACCAGGGAGAGCTTGGAGTCATGGTAGACAGCTTGTTGAAAGTGTTGACTCAGTGCACGGCAGGTGGGGAAAAGGCAAATTCTATGCTAGGGATCATTAGGAAGGGGGTTGGAAATAAACATACTAAGTTTATAATGCCCTTATACAAATCTATGTATAAGGCTCGACATCGAGCCCGGCTTGTCATTGAGCTGGCCTGGTTTGGGCCACCATCTTTGATTTCTCCACCACCACCACAGCTGCCTCCACTGTTGCCGCCATCCTCAGCACCAGATTTTTAAAGGTAAAAACTAAGTTTTCTCTTACCTCACCCCCACTTTACTTTAGGGAATCCCCCTTTACTTGTAAAGAGGAATCCTAGCCGGTTTACTAGTACTGGATTGTGGAAGTACCGCAAGCCGGTACTAGTAAAAGTACCACAAGCCGGTTCGGCCCAGTTCAATGGCCAAACCAGACCAGACCTGGTTTATCCAAGCCCAAGCCCAGATCAGGCCGGGGCAGTTCAAACCCGGTCTGGATTCAAACCGAAATAGTCTCACGGCCAGCTCACACTTCCCTAGTGACCACATTTTGAGTACTGTGTAGAGTTCTGGTCACCATATCTTAATGAGGACATTGAAGAACTGGGAAAGGTGCAGAAGAGGGCAACCAGAATGATCAGAGGCATCTGCCTTATGAGAGAAGGCTACAGCATCTGGGGCTTCTTTGTTTGGAAAAGAGGCGACTATAGGGAGACATGATAGAGTTATATAAAGTTATGCATGGTGTGGAGAGAGTGGAAAATTTTTTCTCCCTCTCTCAGAACACTAGAACCAGAGGTCATCCCATGAAACTGATGGCCAGGAGATTTAGGACTGACAAAAGGAAATATTTTTTCACACAGTGCATACAGCTTTAAAAGGGGCTTAGACAAATTGATGGAGGACAGGTCTATCAATGGCTACTAGTCTGGTGCCTGTGGGCCATGTCCTGCCTCAGCCTCAGGGGCACAATGCCTCTCAATTCCAGTTGCAGGGGAGCAACAGCAGGAAAGAGGAAGTGGTGATGGCCACTAGCCTGGGTGGCTTTAAAGGGGCTTAGACAAATTCACGGAGGACAGGTCTATCAATGGCTACTAGTCTAGTGGCTATAGGCCACCTCCAACATCAGAGGCAAGATGCCTCTCAATACCAGTTGCAGGGTAGCCAGTTGCATAGCTAGGGGAGAGGGAGCCCGTGTTCACCCCTCACCTCAGCGGATCCTCAGGGTGAGGGAAATAATGAAGGAAATAGGGTGGGGTGGAGCTGGGGCACCTCAGGAGCTGGGGCCCCCGGGTTCTTTGAGCCCATCTGCTCAATTATAGCTACATCACTCCCTTTCAGTCATGCCCTCACCTCTTGCCTGTCAGCTCCCCAGAGGCATCTGGTGGGCCACTGTGTGAAAAGGATGATGGACTAGATAAGCTCTGGGCCTGATCCAGCTGGGCTATTCTTATGTTCTTATGTACACAATCTGCAGAATCATATAGTGCTGCTCTTGCAGAACAAAAGCAGTTCTGTTTGCATATTCCAACATTAAAAGAAGCAGAAGGAACCTTCTGTTTGGTTGTAGAAAGGTGGGATAACACCTACAGTCCTTCTTCTTGACATCCTATATATTGTAATATGGAAGAATACAAACATGCAGCATGCTCTCTCTTTCTCTCTCTTGCTCTCTCTCTCACAGACACTTTCTCTCTCAGAGAGAGAGAGAGAGAGAGAGAGAGAGAGAGAGAGAGAGAGAGAGAGAGAGAGAGAGAGAGATATGCACCTTTGATTGTATAATAGTACATCCTGAAAGAGGCGTACCATATGATTCTGTTGATTTGTATTACTGTACTTCAATCTCATTCCAGCCCACAATCAAAATCAATGATTGTGGATTCTGTTGCAACCTTAAGATTTTTTGTTATCAGCCTTTACCCCTGTGCCCTGTCAGAACTGGAAACAATCATTACATCTTTATAATCCTTTAGCAGACTTGTAGTTTTGTAATAATAAGTTATTGATTTGATTTTTATCTTTGCAGCCAATTAATTATTTGGGTCATTGATGCATTAAAACAAAATGAACCAAAAATAGTGCATAATCTTTTGGCACCCTAGTTAGGAGTTTCAACAGAAGGATTCTGTGAAGTAGTATTATGTCCCTGAAGATATATTCTGCATATCCTGTATCTGAGGGGGAAGAAGCAGATGCTGGAAGATGCCGGGAAGCAGTAGATGAGTCATGAGAAAAGCTTTGTGGGGGCAAGGGAAGAAGTGGGAAGGGATGAAAATGTTCACAGTGCTGAGGGCTAGTTATGAAGGAGGGATGAGTCAGACTCTGTCCGTGAGCAATCTCAGAATTTTAATGCATCAGGGAACCCACATATTCAAAAGACACAATATGTTCTTCTTGTATCCATTGTCATTTTGAAACTACTTCAGCATCCTTATCCAGATCTCTTTTTTATGCTGGGCACTGGGAAGATATCCATGATCATTGCATGAATTCCCTGATCTCTCTTTCTCATAAAATGCTGGCTTGGAATATAGTGATATTTAATAGGGGAAAGCAATAACAAAGTCATATAGAAATATAAAAAGAGAATAGATGTGTTTAGCCACAAGGGGTCACCAAGATGTCTTTTGTGAACAAAAATCAAAGCTATTAACACAACAAATTACATGAGGAAAATGCTGGCATGGGGAGCCACAAAAATGAGTCGCTTAGAGCCCACCCCCCCTTTTCCTGTTCTCTCAAAACATTCAGAAGTTTTAAAATTGTCACAGGACCTTCCTCTTTTATGTGTCTATAAAGCAGAGGAACAAAGGCCAAGTTGTGGGAGAATGGCTTGGCCTTTTCTCCTCATTTAACATGTATCTGTGCCCTTTTGAAAGCTGCAGAGACTGGCATTTAAGCACCACAGTTTTGATGACAATATGCCTTCTATCATGTCATGCCATGCAAAAAGGCAGAATAGAACACAAACAGAACCTTGTTGCTGGAGCCTGTGCCTCTCTGCATGGCTGTTCTAGATGCAGCCACATGGATTTTCTAAGGATGTTACATTACCACCTGGAGCTTTTTCAGACGGTGACTTTACTATGACTACTTTGGGAGGGTGGGTGTGCGTTCACATATCGGCCAGATTTACCCCAACGCCCATGCAATATTTCAAAGAGTGGAAACCCAAATCAAAGAGGGAAACCTGAATCACACATGATTTGGGTTTCCCCCTTCTTATTAGAACCTAGCCCAATTTATGTCCAGGGTAAAAAATATTTTTGCTTCGGAGTATCCTTTATGTCCCAAACTCGCAGTAAAGCCTCATGATAAACCCGTGATAAAGTGTGCTGTCTGAAAAGCACCCTGGTGGCAGAACCATCATGACTATCATGAAGGCCCAGTTCAAAGGACAGACAGGAGACCATAAGGCCGAATGCAGACTATCCAGCCCAAACAAAAAACCAGTCCCACAAAAACCATGTAGAAGTTGCAATACCTTTCTTCTGGAATTGCCCTCCCTCCAGTTTTATTTTTTAAATATTTGTTAAAATACTGATATCCTCCTTTGGACCTTTTTCCTTGTAAGAACAGCACTGTAAGCAAGATGTGGCCTTCATTGTCCCCACCAGCACCCAGACTCCTTCATTTGCTCTTCCCCCTTGTCCCCTACTTTCTATGGGACAAACTTCTGAAAAACGATGCACCCTTATCATTCCTGTATGAGAACAAATGTAAGCATGTATGTCCTGCCTTCCCTGTCTTACACCATCCCACAGAATCCTAATCGTGTGGGGAAGCAGTTAATCAAAATTGCCCCTCACATGCAATTAACTACACTTTAATGTAGCATTTAAATCACATGTGAGCAGCAGTCCTCCAGTGCAATTATGAGTTTGTGGGATGGTGTCCCAAGAGGGAATTGAAGGTGTATGGTTGTTACCAATCTCTCCTTCCCTCTAAAGTGAACTGGCATCCCTCATAGCATGTGAGCTATGTCAATTCTAATGGATTGTCTGAACCAGCCTGAACCAGGAAGGGACCATGGGCATCCAGAGGGAAACTGCAAGAGGGGGGCAGTTGACTCCCCTGGGTTGAGTAAGTTTCCATTGAATTAAATAGGGCATACTTCCAAGAAGGAGTGAAATGGATAGCTGGCTTCCCCCCAACCATCACCCACCCAGAAAAAGTCCCGTGAATGCCCATGAAAGAGACTACAGCTTTAAGGATCTTTCTGTCCCAAAAAGGACCCTCGAGGAGGCTAGAAGCCATTACAAAACAAAAACAATTACAACAACCCCTTCCCACAAATTAAACAGCAATGGCAACAATAAATACAAAAAGTTAAGAAATTATGCAAGAATGACTTAGTGGAAAGCACCTAATATTTCTTAACAGTTACCTCAAGGTGCAGAAACACAAGTCAGTTGTATTTCCGAAGGCAGAGAAAATTCCAATACTTGTCAGGAGTGCAGGGGGTGGGGGAGGAACTGAATTGCCCCTAGATCCCACAAGCTTGAGGGCCCCCAGCATAGTATTACAGCAATTAACATCCAAATGAGTAAAGCCAGAGCACATACAGCATGCTGCAATCCAGATGAAAGCAACTTGTGTGCTCACATGTGAGGGAGGGGGAATTTTGCCAACCTCCCCTTCCATCTGAAGGGAAGGGAGAGGTGCCACCTGAAAATATATAGCCCACAGGAACATGTTTCTGGGTGGTACAGAATACTTTAGAAGGAAGGAGAAATTGGTAAAAATCATATACCCATGTGAGTGCCCGCATTGTTTTAGACTAGAACTTAACATGTTGCATATGTCTGGAAGTTGGGGGGTAGGGTGCAGCAGCAGGTTTTGCTTTCAGTCCTGGATTACTTCTATGAAGTTTGGGAGCCAACACAGAAGGCCCTGTGCCTTGCCCTCACCAGATGCTCCCTGCCTGAAGTGGGATACGGAGCAGGTTATTTCTCAAGACTGAAATGTGCAGGAAAGTTCATATGGGGGAAAGCAGCCCTTTAGATATCTTAGTCCTAAACCACATAGGGTTTTAAAGGTTAAAGCTAGCACTTGGAACTGGGCCTGGCTGGAAACAAATGTGAAGCCAAAAGAGTACCAGGACTTTATTGGAGGTAGGATGCGCAGGGACAGTGTGCTGGTACTTCTTGCCTTCTCTGGCTTTCAGGGTGGGTATGGTGGCTGTCATGGAGAGCACCTGCACTTCTGAATTTGCAACTATACCACTGGATAGTACAGTCTTGCTGTTATACAATCAAAGACTCCACTTCCATCAGCTGTCTAGTACGAGTGTGCATGGAACTGTTCTGGGCAGTTCAGTTTGAATTTGAACTGAATTTGAATTGAACCATGGGTCCGCGAACCGGTTTGTTAGAATCGGCTGGCAGTTCATTACCTGCGGTAGTGGATTGAACTGGTTTGGCCTGGTTCGACCAGTTCAGGATGCTTGTAAAGGGGATCTGGTAAGGATCCTCCTTTACAAGCAAAGGAGATCCCTAACGCCAAAAATGGGTTGAAAGGGCAGGCAGGGAGCTGGCGAGAGGGCACCATATCCATGATGGCTCTGCAGCGGCAGCTCCTCTAGGCCTCGCTGGTGTTCTCCCCAACAGTGTGGACCACACTTGTGGGGGAGGAGTGGCAGCATGGCTTAGAGTAGCTGCCCCCACTGCTGGGGAGTCACTGCCACTGTGGGTAAGGTGCCCGTTCACCTGCCCCCTCTTTCAAGCACTTGTTAGCATTAGGGATCCCCTTTGCTTGTAAAGGGAAATTCTTACCGGATCCCCTTTTATAAGCATTGCCATCTGAACCGGCCGTACCAGGCTGAACCGCTTCATTCTGAATCAGGCCAAGTTTGGTTCGAACACAGACCAGCTCCCATTGGGGTGGGGGGCAGTCCAGTTTGATTTGAACCCATCGAACCAAGCCAGTTTGAATCTAACGAGGTTCAATTGGAACCAGTTCTGCACACCCCTATTGTCTAGCTCTAGTTTTCCACTACAGTACTAAATCACCCATGAAGCAAGCCAACATCTGGACAAGCCCGTGCAGCTGTGATGACATGCCCAGAGCAGTGTAAGTCTGGCCGATGAACAGTTTCTGCTAGATATTAGCTTTTGCCAGCTATGTTTGTTCAAGTGAGGCTTCTAAGTCAACAACATAATTGTATGAGCCCCAGATCAATTAGCACCATGTTTTTGCCTTATTGAAGGTCGAGGAATTAATGTGTTTTATCTATGCATGGATTTTTTAAAGCTAATTAACAATCCATGAGGTTTTTTTGTGTTGAAGAGCCCCTGGTGGCGCAGTGGTAAAACTGCTGCCCTGTAACCAGAAGGTTGCAAGTTCGATCCTGACCAGGGGCTCAAGGTTGACTCAGCCTTCCATCCTTCCGAGGTCGGTAAAATGAGTACCCAGAAATGTTGGGGGCAATATGCTAAATCATTGTAAACCGCTTAGAGAGCTTCCAGCTATAGAGCGGTATATAAATGTAAGTGCTGTAAGTGCTATATTCAATATTAGTTTATAATGCCACAAATAAAAGAAAACAGAGCAAAACTGGGAAAGGATAAATATGAATGCAAATAAATAACTCATCCCATTTACAGGGATTTGGTTCAATGATATTCCATGGATGAAAGAGCCTTATTTATGAATTGGCAGAAATCTAAGCTTTTATATGGCAATTAGAGAAACCTTTTAATGATACAGTGACCTTTAGATGAACAAAAATGGAAAGTGATGTATGGAAAGTGTTTGAAAGCCTATTTGCAAACCATTTTCTGTTGTTGCTTTTTTTAATTAGGTAACTCTCCAAACAGGCTGTTTCCCAAGCAAACATGGAAAGATTTGAAAATGAAGAACTCACTTATAGAATCTGGAAGGAGATATAATAAAAGAAATTAAAAAAGAAGAAATGATTGATACCTGCCTTCATGCACCCTTGCTCTTTGGGAACAAAAATCAGGTTGTTGGTTTTTTGTTTTTCTTTTGCAGAATCAGCTTTCCCCTTTATAGATTTTCTGTCTGTAGCTATCTACTATTCTCCTAAAAGCTAGGCTGGTGCATGTTGAACATTGTTGGGTTTTGGTTGGATTGGACTCAATTCGAAAAGAAATTTTTGGGGAGCTACCAACATCACCCCCCACCCCCACCAATGGTTGGGTTGGATCAGATTGTATCAAAAGTCCAACAATTCCCCAAAATTCTGTTGAACCGAAAGAGGTCATCCCTTCTGCAAGCCATTCTTTATTTTAACCATTTCATCAGTTCTCTTCTGTCTTTACTATGATCTGTAAGTGAAGAAAAGCTATCTATTTCTCTGACCCAATATGTGTTATTATTAAAAACCAGTTTGTGAGGGAAGGCTTCTTTGTGCATATTGAAAATAGTGCATTTGTTAATTCCTTATTCTCCCATTCCTTCCTTCTTCACAAGTCAAAAGGCTACAATCCTATGCACACTAACTTGTGAGAAAGTCCTTTTGAAACCAGGGTTCTGAATAAACATGGATACGACTGGCTAAAAGCAATAGGCTGGGATTTGTCCAATAAAGAACTTTTACCTTGCAGGTATAAAGAGACAGGGATATAATTCCCTAAGCATATTTCCTCCCACTTTCTAACTACCCTCCAACCTCACCTCCTTCACATCATCAAACTATTGTGTTCTTCAAGGTTCTTGCCTACTGCATGCCAGTGTCTTATTGACTCTTTTTCATCCTTTAACTACCAGCCCATCTTACCTCTTGGAAGATACTATTCACTCCTGATCAGGGGCATAGCTAAGGGAGAAGGGGCTCATGTTCACCCCTCTCTCCAGTGGCACCTTGGGGTGAGGGATATAATGAAGAAAATAGGGAGGGGTGGAGCTATGGGGCCCTCAATAGCTCAGGGGCCAAGGTTCTTTGAACCCATCTGCTCAATTATAGTTACAACCCTGTTCTTGATGTCTTGATTTTCTGTCTTCAACTCCATTCTTCACTCCTACAATCTAGCTCCTGCCCTCTACACCAATGAAACTACCCTTGCTAAGGTAAAAGACAAATTCTCACTGTCAGATCCATATATTAAGTTGATAGATATGAGGGCAACTGAATGAGTGCTCTAATAGATATAAAGACAAATATCCTGCTTTAGGGATGTGCACAGAACTGGCTGGCCTGATTTGGTTCGAGTCCGGACCGGAATTGAACCTGACCGGAACATTTCGGTCCGGCACCCCTTCAAACCCTGCCCCAGTTCAGTTCAGTCCAGGGGGGGTTCGCAAATTTTTTAATTATTATTTTATTTTAATCTTTAGCCCCTTCGGGGGGGCTTCCTCTAAGCCATGGGGGGTCCACGAAGGTTCCCCTCCCCCACCAGCCTCGGTCATCACCGCTGCAGACTCCGTATGTTGGCGAGGTGGCCATTTTGTCTGCTGCCGTGCATGCGCAAAGGGCCTCTGCGAGGCCTGTTTTTTGGCATGCACAGTGGCCATTTCTTTTTTAACGGAGGCCCAAACAGGCCGTGGCGGTGATGACTGAGATCGGCGGGGGCAGGAGGAACTTTTTAATTTTTTTAAAAAAAGATTTACCAACACCCCTGAACTGTCGGGGGGGTGTTGGTCCGGGGTTGGACTGAATGGGGGGTTGGTTCTACCTCAGAACTATTGAACCAAACCCCCTTCAAACTGTTCGCACATCCCTATCCTGCTTAACAGCTGTGTTGAATAGGCATTAGTGATCACCCTCTACTGTTTGTTCCATCCATGCCTCTGTTCTCATCTGGTTATTCCTATATCCATATCATATTTTTAAAAAATAAATACACTATGATCAAGTTGCTTTGTGATCCAGAAGGTCTACATGAGAACTATGAAGCAAGGGGCATGTGTTGTGGTGTTGATTTTTTTCCTTACAAATGCCCTACATGTCCAAGCTGGTTTGTGATCCAAGTTTGTGTTTGAGCTGTGGAGCAAGGAGCATGTGTTGTGTCCCAGTTGGTTTGTGAATGTTCAAGAAGGTATATGAATACTGGAGGCTGTGTTGTCGTTCTTGTTTTGTTTTGTTTTTGCGAATGCTCTTGGTCCCAGACCTGTGGGTTTGTGGTGAATGATCACCAAGGTGTGTGGAATTTTTGGGTGGTTTGCATAGTCTTTCCCCCCAAATGCTCTCTGGCCCAGACCTTGGGTGTGCAGTGAATGATCAAGAAGCTGTGTGTGGATCCTTCAGCTGTTCAACAGGTGAGAGTGGCTGGCTGAGGCAGAGTGTTCTGTGCACTACTACCTCAGTTTGTGCCTGCCTTCCTTTTCCTACCTACCCTCACCAATGGGAAGCTCTCTCTCCCACATGTATATTCCAGTGGCATATGGCATATGTGTGTGGGTGTGTACAGGGGATGCTTATTTTGCAAGGGGTGGCCCCATAATCCCACTAGATCCAGGCTCCAAAATTACCTAGCTGCTTCCCTGGTAACTGGTATTGGAGAGAGAGAGAAAGAGAGAGAGAGAGAGAGAGAGAGAGAGAGAGAGAGAGAGAGAGAGAGAGAGAGAGAATGTCTTTCCTGTCTGAATAGCATGAAAAAAGATTTTATTTATTTATTTAGAATATTTATTCCACACCCCCTCCAGTACACTATTGCTCAGGGTGTCTCAAACAATAAAATACGCTGTGAAATAAAACTAATGGAATTAAACAAATTAAATAAACAAGTCACAAGTCCAGGCTAAAACCACATTAAGTTTCTAATTGAAAGTTATTTTAAAAGCTAAAAATTGAGATTTATAAAAACTAGAAACTAAAGAACCTACCAGATATAACCAAAGCTGGAGCATTAAAAAGCCTCTTTAAAAAGATGTGCTTTTAGTTGAGATCACTTTGATAACAATTGTGAAATGGTGTACAAAGGAAATAAAGAATATGACTAGATAAATAATTATTTCGTAGTGGTGTACTCATAAGAGGCATGCACAGAAATACGAGGAAAATGAATCTTCATGAGTTTCTATTGTGGAGTTACTGATAGAAGCAGTGTTTGCATTTTGTGTTTGACATATTGTTTTTCTTTGGTTTTGGCAAAGCTATAAATAAAAATCAACAATTTATTTAAGATGGGCTTGCACACCTTCTCAAGTAGATGAGAATGTAATCCCCACTATACCTAGTTATTGTGGTGACACAGACACATTAATAAATTGGAAAATGTACTACATTCATCTGTTGGGCAAATGTGTTAATCAATGTAGGCATAAAATATTTTGGAGTATCAAGCCAACAACAAAGTAGAAATAATAGTTCAGCGTTCAGGTTAACAGGCAACCATGAGCTTTGCTCAGCTAGCTGACATGTTGCCTGATTCTGAAGGACTTATATCTATACTGATTTTTAGCATCCGCTTCCTTTTTTGCATTCATAAAAATGTAATGCCATGCAGGATTTTGGAATGGTATGCAGGAATTTATTTGGTAATTGAAACTGTTAGGAAATTTAAAAATACAGGAAGTAGGCCCACTGTGTTAATTTGCATAGGGCCTGCAATGTTAATTTGTGGCATCATATAATTGTTATGCACAATTAACAAGTTTGTTAATACTTGTTATGCAGTGTGTTCTCAGCAAACAATACACTCTACAGCCAAGCTTCTTCCAAGCCAGTTGCACCATGCATGTTTTCTTATAACTTGAACAAATTTCCTGGGTGTATGTAAACCTCCAAGAACTTCTTTTTGTTCTCATGGACTGCTGCGATTGCATCATCATCAACTTGCAGGGAAGCTTTTATATATATATTTTATTTATTTTTACACTTATATCTTGCTCTTCCTCCAAGGAGTTCAGAGTGGTGTACATGGTTATTTTTATCCTCACAACAACCCTGTGAGGTAGGTTAGGCTGAGAGATACATGATTGGCCCAGAGTCACCCAGTGAGTTTCATGGCTGAATGGGGATTTCAACTCGGGTCTTCCTGGTCCTAGTCCAACACTCTAACCAAAATGAGCATGCTCAGATCCATCAGATTCATAATGGGTGTTGGAAAATGCTGATGACTCATCTTGGAATTTAATTTAAAGTTGCCCATCTCATCTATATTACACTCCATGTCTTTTTTTTTTTTAAACCTCTTCTGTAAGGGAGGACTCTGATTCCAGCATTCAGCTACCATTCTGATACAGTGGTCCCTCTACTTACGAAATTAATCCGTTCCGAATGCACATTTGTAAGTCGAAAAATTCGTAAGTCGAAAAGCGGTTTCCCATAGGAATGCATTGGGAACGGATTAATGCGTTCCGGAGCCTAGAAAAAAGACCCAGACCCCCAGTAAGGCTTGCAAACTGCACAGGAACATTTCTTTTCAAGAATAAACAGGCAGTAAACAGGCAGGCAAGTCAAGGAAACCGCATGTAAAATTTGTAAGTCAAGGAAACCCCATCTAAAAATTTGTAAGTCGAAAAAACCGCATCTAAAACCGGATCTAAAACTGCCGTTTGTAACTCGAAAAATACTTATGTCGAGTAGTTTGTAAGTCGAGGGACCACTGTATTTATTTTTCTAGTTTTAAATTACAAGGCAGTAATTTTTGTCACTGGCACTTTTATTTCTATATATTTTAGATGTTGCAGGTAAAATCCATTTGCATCATTTTCAAATGTTATACATCTTAGGGCTGGGCCTTTGGTTAGTTAAAAATCCAAATAAATGTGGAAATGTATTAAATTGTTGAAATAAGTAAAATATTTTTAAAAGTGTAACTGACAGTTCAATCCTAAGCTTCTCTATATGCAGATAAATGCCTCTTTCCCCAATGAAACTTAAATCCAGGTAAATCATGTCTTAAGACTGGAGCTTATTATTGCTTAAATACAAGAGTGCTGACTTTATTTGTTTGTAAATCACACCCGTAAGCTTAGTAGCTATGGAGAAGCTGAATTATTTTGTCAGAGTTGATTTTTTTCCCCTCACACCAGGCCAGAAACCAATGATGAACTAATGTTTATATATACCTAGTAGCCATGTTGTCATAAATTATACTGTAAAATATATATGACATTTAAATAAAGCTACAAAATCCAATTTCTCAATTTAATATTGTGCCTTCTTGAATTTTAAATGCACTTAATAATATACTTTTGGAACAAAATCTATGACTTTATATAAACATATTGTAATGGACAACAAAATGTATCTCCATGGTAAAGGTAAAGGTGTGCCGTCGAGCAGAGATGTGCAAACAGGTTTGATGTTGAGCGTGTTCAACGTTGAACCTGTTTGGTTTGACCATTTGCAGTGGGGGGGGGGTGTTCTGAGGGGGTGCCAGACCGAACTGGCCCGGTCCGGTCCGGGTCTGGTATGGACTCGAACCAAACCGGACCAGCCAGTTCCATGCATACCCCTCCGTCAAGTCAGTGTCGACTCCTGGCGACCACAGAACCATGTGGTTTTCTTTGGTAGAATACAGGAGGGGTTTACCATTGCCTTCTCAGGCACAGTATGAGATGATGCTTTTCAGCACCTTCCTATATCACTGCTGCCCAATATAGGTACTTCCCATAGTCTGGGAAACACACCAGCAGGGATTCAAACCAGTAACCTCTTGCAAATCATTTCGTAACAGATCCTTATTCAAAACTCCATAAGAGTTCTAATGCATCAACTCTGTTGCTACATGTAGGGCTTCCCTGTTCAAGGCAAACTCAGAGAGATCATGCTGGGGGACAATGATATGCAGCTGCCCCCAACACTGTAAGTGGAGTCTATATGTATACTTTGAAGGTCCCATGCATGCACAGTATCTTCTGAGTGAGGCAACCAGATACAGTTCAGTTTTTCTCATCTTAGTTGTGTAACCTCTGCTTTGGGGCTTTGATCTAGTCTTGAAGTAATGTTTGCAGGCTATCCATCTTTAGCACTGGTACTGCACTCATGGCAGTTAACACCAGCTCTTTGTATATCACGCATTAGAAAAGGACACCTAGTTAACACAATCGGACATGAAAGCTAGGTGGGCAGTTCCTGCTGACTGTGTTGTTCTCTGATATCACTGCATATTATGTTTATGTCTATTAGAACAAAGAGTTTTTGGCTCATGTGTGGGGGGAGGCAATGGTAAACCCCTCCTGTATTCTACCAAAGAAAAACCACAGGCCTCGGAGTTGACACCGATTTGATGACACACTTTACTTTAGCTTTAGATTTAGGCCAACCTCAATCAAAGCAAAAGTAACCCTGAACAAGAAAAAAAGATTTTCAGAAAAATATTGGACATAAAATGCAGGCATATATGCAAATAAAAAATATGTGTATGAATGCATTGCACTAGTTATGCAGCTAAGACTACATGGTGGTGAGGATGTTCTTAAAAGTTCCTGAATGATGTGATTTCAAAAGATCAAAAGGTCTCTTTCTGCTGTCTCCTTTTATGCAGGTCATGACACATAAAAGCAGGGGGCAATTGGGACAAGGCAACCTTGGCCTGCCAGCCAAGCAATTAGGTATATGCATGAGCATGCCCCAGGGACGGCCTGCCTGCTGGTGAACTAACTGGTTGCTTAGGGCACCAAGCCACCAGGGGCAGCGATTGCCTGGGTCACATGGGAGCCAGCATTGACCTGTGCCTTTTGCCCTTGTGGGTGCATGGGCCCTCCAGGCAGATGGGCTTTGTTGGCACATGGGTGGGTTCACAGGTGGGTGTTCCCCATTCCCCCCCCCCCCATGGTCTCCACTCCTGCCTGCCATTTTTGTGGTGAGCTATAATGACATTGCCACTTCGTATAGCTCATCATGAAAGAAGTAGGTGAAGGCGGTGGAGTCAAAGAGGGAAGGCACATGGTCCTCATTGAGTGCACACCCTCCTGCCCACCACCTCTGCAGCATTCAACTGTGGCTTTTGGCAGTTGGAGGTGGTGGAGGCAGTGGCCAGGAGGGAGGGCAGGCAGGCAATGGGGAGCCTGTGACTGCCCACCTGCTGCATCCACATCAGTGAAGTAGTAAGTGAGTGGGCGGTGGGGGTGGTGCCGAGTGCCTGGGTGGGGTGCCTGGGCGGTGGGGGGGGGGGCTTTTCCTGGGGCACTCCTGAGACTTGGGCCAGTCCTGGCAGGACCCATTCCTCTTTCCAAAGCACCTCCTTCCTGATCCTACTCAGATGAGCCACCCTCTCCCTTATATGCAACAGATAGTGTACAAAGCTGACAATACTTGCTATCTGTTCAGGAGCAAGTGCACACTTGTCAGTCCAGTGTTGTGGTGCACACATGCAGAACCAATTGATGGATTCAGAGGTTCAACAATGGGCATTACACACAGCACTTTGAGTGTGAGCTTTCCATGCCAGTGAAGGCTGCTCCTGAAGTATTGCCACCGCTATACTGGCTATCTATCTCTGTTAAACATGTTTATGGATGTTCTGTGTAGCCAAACAAAGTTGAACATATAATTTAAAACAGCAAGTTCTCCAATAAATCTGTGAGCACACACATTGTCATCTATCTCTCTATTCATCAGGTTACGAAACATTTTGGTAACAATTATACTGAAGACTTAGTTCTTGCTATCTGCATCACAATTTATTTCATCTGAAGAACTGTCTTTGCATTTCAAACTCCAGGCTAACTATTCTCAGCTTCTACCTACTCAGATGTTGGGAAACAGGAAGACTTTTGATTTTGTTGTGTTGATTAAAGCAGTCCTATTCCTTAGGAGCTGGAGATGTCACAATTTTGCAATATTTAACAGCATAACATACACTAAAGTAACTGATTAAAAATAACAATTGTAGCCATAAAGCATAAAGCTCTTGAAAAAGTGAGATTCATTTCTGTCAAAAACACTAAATTCATAACATTAAAAATCAGAATTTAATGAGCTCATAATTTACATACCCAGCTAGTTCAAAAGTCTAAAAATGTACACATATAATAATGGGATTTCACTAAAGAGAGTGACAGCTTGGTATGTCTTACCTGCTTTTTTAACTTCGGGGACAGCTATCTTCTCAGGAGCTTTCTTTCTTTCTACTTTTTTCCCTAAAAATTAATTAAAAGAAAGCCTTTTTAATGCTAGAAATATGAATCGCAGGCTTCAATGTGCATTCAGCCAAGCACAGGGAAGAAAATGTGACTTATTATCTGATGCAGATTTCCCCCCTCTACTTTATGCACTTAGTATAGAAGAAGGCTCCCGATCCAGATCAGCCCATATCAACCCCCAAAGCAGAATATAGTGGTCAGTGGTAGGACTCCAGAGAGCTGCAAGCAGAAGGCACTTTCATTTGTGCAAGCTGCCTGGCTCCTTCCAGTTTCAACCAAGTCCCTCTCTCCTGAATAACCCTGCCAAATCTATGATGGACAGTCCACCAATTCTCAGAAGTGATTTAGGAGGCATTTGAGGGAAGAGGGCTCAAGGGGCTGCAGCATGACTGAGCAAGTGAAAAATCCCATTCTATGAGAGAAGTTCACTTTTCTGAATAGAGCCCAGTTTTTTCAAGAGCAGAAGTGCCACTCCCCACCCCCACCTCATCTTATCCATATGCCCTCTTGGCTCTTTTCTCTTCAGTTGGGTCTAATATTGTAAATGAGCTAGATTATGAGCAAAGTTTTCGGGGAGAGGACAGTGGTGAGGTAAAAAATGTGTGTGAGGAGGGATTCAGCTCCTCTCCTCTAGATATACTTCTTTCCCTCTAAAAGCAGGCTTCTAGAAGCTGCTTTATGTAATCCAGATTTAAATAAGTGGCTGGATCTGCCACCATATCTAGGTTGCCTTACATATACTCCAATAAAATATGGAGATGGTGTACGTGAGGGTGCATTAGGGTGGACAGGCATCACTTTATTAATTCAAAATGCTGGATTTATAAATAAGTAGTAAAAGGATGTGATTGGTGGACAGACACTGAAAAAAGTTCTGGGGTGGAGGGGAAATTTATACTACTAAATACAAAGGGAAGATGCTGAAAGGCATCATTGCACACTGCGTGGGAGATGGCAATGGTAAACCCCTCCTGTGTTCTACCAAAGAAATCCACATGGCTCTGTGGTCACCAGGAGTCGACACTGATTCGACGGCACATCAACAACAACTTTTAGCTAATGAATTTTGAAAACAGAAGACAACTCAGAAGAAGAGCAAAAATCCATAATGGGCTATTTACAATGCAATATATACCTTAGTTCAGAAACTGTTCATCCATACAGTTCATTCAAGGGGAAAGCCTAAATGAGTCACAGAAGTGCATGCTTGCATGCAGAAGGTACCAGGCTGAATATCTGACATCTCTAATTAAAAGAATCAGGTAGGAAGTGATGGAAATGTCCTCTGCCTGATATCCCATGGAGAGCTGAAATGCACAATACTGGGCTAGACAATCCTATGTTCTGACTTAGAGGAAGGTAGGCTCCTCTGTTCATAACTGATGAAGAACCGAAAACGGTGCATAAGAAAGGTGCTGTACATTTTGGACAAAATCTGTTTCTCTTTCCCAAAGAGTGTGTGAAGTATAACATAGTTAGAAATAATTTGATAATGGCCACTGCTTTAGTGGAACGTAGGTTTAAATGGTTTCATTAAGGCAAGACTGTGAGTTAGTTCATATTTGGGTCAACACTAATATTTATAAGGTGCAGAAATATCATGGGACACCTTCCCTCCATTGTGCTGATGGCGTTACTTGTGTACTGAATGGTCCTCCACACAAATAGCTGATCAGCAAATAGTGAAAAAAATCTCCTTCCAAAAGAGAAAAATAATTTGGCCTTTCATACATACAAGAAGCCACCACACATTATGCTATAGAAATAGTATAACAACATATAACCTGTAAGTTATACATGTTCCTATACAAGCTCCTCCACCATTAGAACGGAATAAATATTTTCTAACAGCAGAAAGAACAATAAACTTCAAGGAGCCTACCTTTCTGTTCAATTTCAGGAATGGCTTTCTTTTCATGGGTTACTTTCTTTTCCTGTTCCATGTCTAAGACATAAAGAAAAAGATAATGAGCTGGCTTTATATCTTAAGGAATCGCAGCAGGCAGGTCCTTTGAAGATCACACTTTAAAACTATAATAATCCTGTTCCACATGAAGAGTCATTTGTGAATAGAAGATTACCACATTTATCTCCAAGATTTACCACCCCTCTTCAAGCCCTCCCTCTTCTATTTTTTGGAAGCATGGTGAGAATTTCCACAGGGGAGAAGTGTCTATGTGACCAAATTTAACCTGGCCATGATGTGGCCACTTGGCCATTTAAATCCATCCTATGAAACTGTCCGCAGAAACCAGTCATCATACTATTCAATAAAAAATCTAGCAATAATAATGCCTTCAGGTAGCTTACCTTTCTTTTTAATTTCAGGAATAACTTTCTTCTCATGGGTCACCTTCTTTTCTTCCTCTGCTTCAAAGACATGAAGAAAACGATGAATTACTTTATGTCTTAAGGAATCACAGTAGGCAGAGTTGTTTGTAGATCAGATTTGCCACACTTTAAAGCACTAAACATCATGTTCCATATGGAGTATTGTTTGTGAAAGATTACCACATAAATCTCAAATACTTACCTCAGCATTACAAGGATAGTGAAAATTGGAAGATTTGCATGGTAAGCCAATATGCACAATTTTCACATGGA